>NC_083631.1:8028614-8033614 GCF_963584025.1 Labrus mixtus | reverse complement strand
TAAAGACTTTAATTAAACGGCTGCATCACGTAGCGCATGAACTGAAAACAAAGCGACATGCTTTGTTTTGTAGGATTGCAAAAACAGATTAACTTTTTTTTGTGCGGATGAGTTTGTGTTTATATTTTCGCAGGTTAATTGAAATCATTCATTAGCTAAGTGGTAGAAGATGGAAAGCCATTTCCTCTTCCACAACACTGTGATGGGGGCTAAATGAATCGTCAATGAATACGCAATGAGTGTTGTTGACATTGATCTACTCTCGGCTGCCGTTCCCCTCTGAGTTGGGCTGATTGTCAGAGGTGATTGTTATCAGTAAGCAATGCGTCCTGTTATTCCGACAAGTGAGTTTAGGATAAGAGCATTTGCTTTCACCAGCCGGAGACTAATGGGCCTTTGGGAGTGGAGAACAACGAGCACTGAATATCTTTTGTGAGTTGTGTGGATGGGTTATGACTCTGAGGTTATTTAGCGGTCTGAAAGGAGAGACTGCATCACCAGAAGACTGTTTGACCTGTCAGAGTTTCATTAAATAAACACATCCATTTATATTTATCTGCTGCAGTAAAAATCACTGCATGATTATTAAGTAGAGGCGGGCACATTTTGTTATCTGAAGTCTGTCAGAGATCTGTAGTGGGATGTTATTTCAGCTCCTCTAATAATCCTGCTGTCACCTCATGTCCTCTTTTTTAGATTTTGGCTGGGTTGCCATGACGAGCGAGGAGTGTCCTGCGCCGCTGGGGAGCATCTCCTCGGCCGGGCCAGGGCAGAGCGAGGAATACAGCTCGACGCACGGCGATGACATCATCGAGGAAGTTGGTCCGGGCGACGATGTCAGCATCGGCAGTGACATCAGCGCCCTCGTGTTGCCCTTCCCCGAGCTGGCACCTGTGGTCTTCTTCTGCCTCAAGCAGACCACCTGTCCTCGCAACTGGTGCATCCGCATGGTCTCCAGCCCATATCCTTTTCACTCGCTGCTGGGAGCGGCCTTAGAGATAACCTTTTTATCACTTAACCTTCATCGTCCGCTAACCTCTCATTATTCACCTGTCGTCACATCATCTCTGTGTGCAGCCTTAAAGATAAACGCCTACCTCAGTTCACACACATGCACACTTCTCCTGCTTCCTCCACTCGTTTCATCTCCTCGTCTAACACTCTCGCTTCCTTCCTCTCTGGAACAATCCACATTTATTTTTCTCTTCCCTTTATTCTGCTTATCTGTCAGCCTCTTTTTGCAGAGTCACACTTTATCTCCTTTTTGATATTTCTGTTCTCTGATTTGTTTTCTTTGAAAACATTTTCATCCATCTTCACTCCCCCCCATCCACCCTCTTTCTTTTTTAAATTGTGGATTTGCCACCACAGAACAGCAGACTTCCAAAAATCATCTCAAAGTAAGTGTGTTTTACGTCCTTATTCAGCTACAACTGCAGTGATCAGTATTCCACTGTGAAAGTGTACTTTAGTGCACGTGTGTGTGTGTGTGTGTGTGTGTGTGTGTGTGTGTGTGTGTGTGTGTGTGTGTGTGTGTGTGTGTGTGTGTGTGTGTGTGTGTGTGTGTGTGTGTGTGTGTGTGTGTGTGTGTGTGTGTGTGTGTGTGTGTGTGTGTGTGTGTGTGTGTGTGTGTGTGTGTGTGTGTGGTTTAACTTGGCGCCAAGAACCAGCAGTGGTCTGTCTGCTGACTGCACTGACAGTGGCGGTGGGACTAAGGATGATCCATCCACATTAGGGGACACACAGGACCACACTGTCTTGTTTGCCGCAGTGCTGCAAGATTGTGTGTGAGAGTGTGTGTGTGTGTTCAATATGACTTCGCTCTTATTTACTCCCACCAGCGCGGAGCTGTTAGGATTATAAGTCGTCTTAGCCAGTTTAAATGTCTCTATCGCAGGCCAAGAGCAAAATGAGCACAGCTAATGAATACTTTTGACCCAGTGCAGCCACTTCTTCTTCGTCTTATGAATCAATACGAAGAAGTGAAAATCCATTCAAGCATCTGTTGCTGCGTTAAAACATAACTGTGTGTTGGTGAACGCAGCAGGTGTAATTTTTAAGCGTTATTCAGTTTAAAATTCAAACCACCAAAGCAGCAAAAAGATGAAGACTTTTCGATGTAGATGAATGAAGAGGCTTTTACAGGCTGTGAAATTTAAAGTGATGTTTACCAAAGTTTGTTGTGCCAGACAGACTTGGACTCTGAAAGACGGCAGGGGGGATCATCTTTTGATGCAGAACTTCCTCTCCACATAACGGCTAAAACCTGCTTTCTTTGGCAGCGATGACATATTTATATTCAAACTCCTCACTGAAGACTTTGGCTTGATATTACTAAGTGACTACGCTGCAAGAATTTAGGAATCTAGGACTGCACTTGGCCCAGTTTGTTGAAATACTTAAAGAGTGGTTAGTCAATAGTTTGATACATTTTAAAAACATGTTCTTAACCTCTGGACCAGACGTGTTGTCTCATACTGCAACATTTCAGAATAAAAACTACAAATCCCACTGGTACATCCACCAAAGTGCTCTGTGGATGGAAAGTATAGCAGCAACTTGAGTTACGAGAACATCAAATCGACTGAAGAGACTGTCTGTATAGCAGTCTGAGTTTCCGCTGGTCCAGGGTCAGAAAACAGTCCTAAAGCAACATTTTTTAAACAGACAAAGCATGTTTATTCAGTTTATTCGCCTTCAGTTTAGCATCTCATGCACTCCCCACCACTGCACTATTTTATGTAAGCTTGCACATTTTAATAGTTTAATACTATTTTTTTTAAAGTAGTTTTACACATAAAGTAAAGTGAACCAGCATTAAACTCCTTGTATGCACAAACATACCCTGCTTCTGAATATGAAGGATGGCTGTGATGTTGTGTTACGTCTCAGTGCAAACACAAAGACAGTAAAGGTGTCAAATATTGAGGCATACATCCATGGAGTGTGCTTATAAATTAGACGTTTGTGTTTATAATCAGAAGTGTATTCATATCCACGAGGAAAGGCAGTTACACCAACAAACAAACGGGGTGGTGAAAGAATCCTGAAGCCGAGGAGAGCGCTGGCAGTCACACAGACAAAACTGGACTGTCAGACTTTGTGTTTGCCTTTCAGACTGAATCTTTGATGTTTGGAGAAAAAAAGAGGTTTCAGAAGGATTTTACACTGCTTGCTAATGGTTGAGCTCTGCTGCTCTCACTTGGCCCGACGCCACAGGGTACAGACACACACTATGCACACACACTCACACACACACACTCTCCAAATCGTATTTCACATCGCCTGAGCTTCTTCTGCAGCTCATTGGTTGGTGGACACCCGGGGCGTCTGAAACTGTAAGCATGTTAAAAACACAGAGAGACACACACCTGTATGTGTGTATTTTGTGTGTGTTGTTCAAAAAGAGAATGATGTGAGAACAATATGAGGTGAGCTCAGAAAGGTGTAAAAGATTAAGTGTGTGTTAGATGGTTTGAGGGAAGGTTTTGTTATCGCCGTATAGTCGAGGTGATTCTTTTCTTCTTTCATGGAATCAGCTGCTGGACACCACAAACACACCGCAGCTGAATAGTGTGGAGTTACTTGTGTGTGTTTGTGCGTTTTGAGGCTTGCAGAGATGTGTGTGTCAGTGCCTCTGTGTGTGTGTGTGTGTGGGATGGCATTATATTCTCAGGCTTTGTGGAAGATGTTTTTTTTTGTGTGGGTCTTGTGCTGGAACAAGAGTTTGCAGTCTGATGTTTGGTGCACTGTAACGTCCATTTGTACCCGAATGAGTGTGTGTGTGTGTGTGTGTGTGTATTGATCTAACTAAAGCAGACGGTACTGCACTTATAAATACACTGACCAAATATGAGGACAGAGCAGGTTTACTTTGACAACACAAAAGAGCAATGAGACGTAATGATGCGGTGAATGGGTAAGCCTCATTTCTCTGTCATCAAATCAGGTTTTGCCTGAGTGCAGTGTCTGAATTGCTCTTTTTCTGTGTGTGTGTGTGTGTGTGTGTGTGTGTGTGTGTGTGTGTGTGTGTGTGTGTGTGTGTGTGTGTGTGTGTGTGTGTGTGTGTGTGTGTGTGTGTGTGTGTGTGTGTGTGTGTAGGGGGTAATAAGTGGTTGTTTCACAATCTCTTGGCCGATCAATACTTCTGTGCACCACACAGTAGCTGTGAGAGGCCTCCAGTGTGACACACACACACACACACACACACACACACACACACACACACACACACACACACACACACTGATGCTCTCCCACGCTTGCCTGCAGCAGAGCACCTGGAGCACCTCTCCATATTGCACCCCACACACTTCTTCTCCCTCTCCCTGTTGTTCCTGCTCTTCAGAGTGCACGCTCACACTCTCTCTGTGCCACACAGCAGATGTAAACCTGATCCTTCTCTCTCTCACTGAAATTTTTTCACTGGTATTTGACTTCATGACCGTCCTCGTACAACAAGCATGTAGGGTAATGTCCCTTCCTTGTTCATTCCTCCGTATCACTCCTCTCTTAGTTCTTTCACTTTGTAAATGTTCTTCCTGATGTGTTACTGCTCTATCCTCACATGGCCCTGAACACCCCCACAGTCTGCACCCTTACTCACTTCTGTAAACGTCTGATATCAACATCATAGAAGGACATGTGCACCCGACCACATCATGTCTTAAAACTGTCCCCTTCGTCCCCTTTTTGAAACATCTTCTTTAGATAATAAAACGTTCTCCCAGTTCAGATAACAAGTCTGCTCTGCCTCCCTTTAAAGTCTGTGTCAAGCAAATTTAGAAATATGTCTCTGTTCTCTGTTCTTTAAAAGTTTGAAAAAGTTCCTTAAACATTGTGAAAAGTCTTGAAGGGGACATATTATGAAAAATCCTCTTCTACAGTGTTTGTGAACATATATTTGGGTAACCTGAGTGTCTACTGACCCACAAAATGTGAAATAAACCCATCCAGTCCTTTGTTTGTGGTCTGCATAAGTCTTACAACACAGAGAAAAA
>NC_083631.1:7928614-8023614 GCF_963584025.1 Labrus mixtus | reverse complement strand
TCAGGTTTGAATCAAGAGTTGGACTCAGTGAAGTTAAGTCACAATAAAAAACCCTGACTGATCTTATATTCAATTCCCACATTTTCTCTCAAACAAATCAGACAATAACTCTTCTGATCCGGCTGGTTCAAGTCAAGAATATGTTACAGAGACTTTGAACCAATGGTCCCTTAAGGTTTTACAACAGTTTTCTTATTTATGAAATAATATATATATCTATATATATATATATCATATATATATATATATCATATATATATCATATATATCATATATACTGTATATATCAGAATAATATATTCTGAAGTTCTGTAAAAGCAGAACTCTCTCCCTCTCTCTCTCCCTCTCTCTCCCCCCTCTCTCCCTCTCTTTCTCTCTCTCTCTCTCTCTCTCTCTCCCTCTCCCCCCTCTCTCCCGCCCCCTCTCTCTCTCTCTCTCCCTCTCTCTCCCCCCTCTCTCTCTCTCCCATTCCATCTCTCTCTCTCTCTCTCCCTCTCTCTCTCTCCCATTCCATCTCTCTCTCCATCTCTCTCCCTCCCTCTCTCCCGCTCTCTCTCTCTCTCTCTCTCTCTCTCTCTCTTTTGTCTTGCATGTCAGAAAGCTTTATAATTCATAAAAAGAGATAATTTGACATGTGAACGTATACTCAGAAAAGTCAAAGAATCCAAACTAAATACAAAGTTTGTATCTCTTGTTTTAAGACCTGGAGAGGTCTGTGTAGTCTTCTGTTTTACTTTTCAAAGACGTGTCACATCTTTCCTAAAATCCCTTCAACCCTAACCCGACCATGTCTCCTCCTCTAATGAGAGCTCGGTGTAATAACAGTAAAAGACCGAGACCCGAGTTCTAAATTAATCATTTTAACAACCTGAGCTTCATGTGAGTAAACCCAAAGAGTTTTCTGAATAGACTTATTATATATGTATATATTACTGACAGGTCAGTGCTTCAGCTCGACTGAATGATAGCTCAGCTCTGGCTGTAAAAAAAAATCATAAAAAAGCCACTGTCACTGTGACTCGTACGTTCTCCTTTCTCTGCTGCTCCAGAACAGAGCGTCCTTGGATCAGTGAGTTTAGAACAAAAGCTACAAAAGCCAGAAACATGTTTTAAGTGTGAATATGAATTCTTTTGGTTTTTACCAGAGGCAGCTTTAAAGGCACATACTGATAAGAAAAGTCATAATTATTTTTCTACTCCAAATATTCTTGTCCTGTTACACTCAGAAGCTCAACTGCCAGCATACAGAATGACTAATAAATCAGATGAGAGCGTGCACAGTCTGTCCTTACTTTGGAGAATTCAAACTGAATTATTATTCTGTGAAAATAGTGAAACACAAAGTTGGCTACTTAAACAAGTACAAACATATAAAAGAATAACTGCACATGAGTAAATCTAAAAGATAATATTCAGGATTTAGGACGTATACCAAATCAATCATAAGATTTGAACGAGTTATATCGAGGCTCACACACTTAAAGATTTTTTAAAATGTAACCGAAAATGTGAGAGACGCAGCAAATGATTTCGTTCCCATGTTGTGTGGAGAGCAACAATAATTTCAGGAAAATGTGCTCTCCTTGTGATGTCACAGTGGGATTCTGGTAATAAAAAATCCCCTCTCCTCCCCTTGTACCATGGACTCCACCCCCAGCCTAGAACAAACCTTTTGCGCATGTCCACTATTTTTATTCTCGCTACAGAGGAGTGATGTCTACGGGGAAAACTCAGGGGGGGGTCACTGCATTTAAAGAGACACACACCAAAACGGAGCGTTCTGAGAGAGCTGGTTTATACAGGGTCACAAACCTCCTCTGGTGCTTGATTCATGTTAGATTTTGACCAAAGCACAGCACAGATGTTTCATTTAGACCACAGGGGAATGTTTGAAAAGGTGGAGAAGGGGACAATATGTCCTCTTTAAAGTGCAAAGCTAGCTTTTACAGAACTTCAGAATAATTAACAAATACTCTTCCTGCAGCTTCTAGGTCTGTTTCACAGGAAGTGTGGAGATAGTGTGAGTCACTGAGGGCTGTTTATGAATATTCTGCGTTTTGATTGGACATCAGTATGTTTGAGGTGAACCATTGCAGGCTTTGAGGTCCCCCCCTTCAGTAGTGATTACTTATGAGGCCGCATTAGCAGACCAAGAGGACTCATTACAATATCAAGGAGACCAGCAGATCACATGCCCTTTCAGCGCCTTTGAGCGGAGGAACTGTCTTTGTGTTGTGCGGCCCGGGCTATATGTGGAACGAGCGTCACCTTACCAATTCATGTGTCACAATCATGCCCAGCTCAGATGAGTTCCCCCCCCCCCCCCACTAGTGGGGTCAGCTTACCCTCACAAGAGCTCTGGTCTGTGATGGACGCTCAGCGCATCAGTGCACAGGAAACCTCTTGCATTCACTTTGCATAAAGTAGTGCCTGATTCACAGAGGATGAATGACACACAGCTGCCCACGAGACCACAATGGCTGTGATGTAAGACCGCCTTTGGAGGGTCTCTTATTTCCTCTGATGGAGAGCGAGCAGGAGGCTCACGGCGGAGCTCAGGCTCCACACTGAGGGAGATCAAAGTGAGGTTCACGGGGCTGACGGAGGAATTTCATTTCTTCAAGGCGCTCTAATATTTGAATGAGGAATCATTTCAAGACAGGGCTGTAGTCTGATAAAGGTCTCAGATGAGTTTGAGAGTAAAGGATGGAGCCCATTGTGTCGCCCCTAATACAACATAATAAAGGAGCTCATTGGGAATTTCTCTTGGAGTTTGAATGTCTTTCCTTTCAAGTTGGTCTCTGCAGTTGATTTGATTAGTTATTAAAAATCATGGACAAGAAAAAGACCCATTGCATGTTTAAATTTAGGTTCTGCGGTATTCATTTTGAGGTGATTTGTGGATGCATTTTGTGGATTTGTAGTCCTCCATATGTGTGCAGACTCAATGCTGTATCTAAAGAAATCAGAGTTGAGCCATGCTATGCAAATGTGCACAAATGGACTGCAAGCACGCGCGACACTGATGCGATGGAAATGAGGGAAAGATAAAAGAAAGGGAGGGAAAAAGAACGGGGAGGGAGAGATGGAGCCGGTGGATGAGAAGAAGTAATTATTGCGCAAATACACAGGGAAGGGGACGGAGAGTCAGCGAGAGGCACATGAGCAAGACGCCGAGTGAAGGACAAGCTTGAAAACTTCTCTCTGAAAGACGGATGAAAGAGACGGAGACCAAGGAGACGGATGATAGCCCTTGGAGAGAGAGGAAGGAGAAGAAGTGAGAGATTGCTAGTTAGCACTTTTATTTTCTTGAAAAAGGCAGAGAGTGTGAGAGGGAGACATATGAGGGAGCGAAAGAGAGAAGTAAAGGAAAGGGAGATAGTTAGCACAGTGGCAGAGTGAACTTTTGCCCAGTGCCTGTCATTGCAGAGGACAGGAGTGTGTGTGCGCGTGTGTGTGTTTGTGTGTGTGGTCATGTGTGTATCCTCGCCTCCTCTTGACAGTCGGGAGGAGCATGAAGTCTCTAATTGCTCTGGCGACTGCAACTTCAGACCTCTTCCAGTGAGAGAGGGAGAGAGCGACGGGGAGTGGGAGGGAGGGCAGAGGAGCACAGCCGTCAGGACAAAAAAAGACTAAAGGTCTTAGTAACAGAGGCGAGGGACTAAATGAAGTTATATAGAGAGCGGCACGCACAAACAACACAGATCACACCTCATTAAAGGGTGATTCTGAAAAAATATGCCTTACTGACAACTTACAAATCAGTGCAAGAAATACAACAGAGTAAGAACTGTGAGGTACAGAGACATACTGTATGTATTAATGCTGTTAGACAATATAAATGATCGTAATATGTTTTAGTCCATGATGCAATCAGGATCCAGATGTTTAAAAAAAAAAGTAAGAATGTCATGCCATAACATGAGACACCAGCAGACACAATAAAATCCATTTTATAATGAACATAATTCATAAAAGAAGAAGAACTCTGCAAACCCTTCCTGGGGTAATTCACTCTTAATATATCTACGATCAATCTCTATTGAAGTGTTATCTCGAGACGCTTTATAAAAGAGAGTATGGGATGATATGCATGCAGGATTTCTCCTCGTGTTCCTGTTGTCCTCATGTCCTCGTCGTGTAGGTGGAGGACGGCGGTGGTTTAGGGGATGACATGGTCTGATGGAGGGAGGCTGGGCGTCGGGCACAAACAAGCTTTAAAGACTAGACTGTAGTTGATATGTTTGATAATTAGTGTAGAATTTCTATGTATAGTGTGTATATGTGTGTGTGTATGTTTGTCTTGTATGTCATTGTTTAGTTACTCTGCTGTGTTTTAAGTAGGACATTGTATTTATTGATTGCATAGATGTAACGTGGACATTTGAGAGATTACCTTTTTGACATGCAACAGGTTCATCTTGATTTGTACTTTACCATTCATTTCTATTTTTGTCTTTTTCTGTTCCGTCTTGGACTTTTTTGTTTTTATACTTTAATTTTTGTAGTCGCTACTTAGGTAGTGGCTAATGGAGGATCCAAATAAACAATAAACAATGTTCACGATAACAATGACATGAAAAGACAATACAAGAGGGGTCGCAAGACAGCACTCGGAATGATAACTTTCCAGGGTATACAATGTAAAATAAAGATAACAGTAGAAGACTGTTCAGATGTTCCATGGTAATAGTGTTGTGTCAGGGATTCTTGTGAGGTCATCTCTTTAATTTATGCTACAGCATCAACGACCCATAAGCGCACCTGCACACTCTTTCAGTTTGGTTTATTGTTTAGTTTGCCCGTGTACAAAGTAAACATTCATCTCAGTTAATGAGAGGAGGTGCATTGCAGCAGATTTAGCTGAACAGCTAGATTCCATCTGCAGTCCCTGAGCAGGTAAACACACACACACAGACGATACAATATACAATTAATCCATTCCAAATATGATAAATAAGAGAGAATAAAACCAGATAATACCCTCCACACACCCACAAAAGCAAACTACCACAAGTACATCGTCTGAGTTGAAACGGGCGGCTGTGGCTCAGTTGGTAGAGTCGGTCATCTCTCAACCAGAAGGTCGAGGGTTTGATCCCCAGCTCCTGCAGCAACATGTCTGATGTGTCCTTGGGCGAGACGCTTCACTGATGGTCACTTTACACAGCAGCCTCTACCATCAGTGTGTGAATGTGTAGGTGTGACCTGCTGTGTAAAAACACTTTGAGTAGTCTGAAGACTAGAAAATAAATATACAAGCTCAAGTCCATTTACCAATTAGCAAAGTCAGACTACACTACACTTTAATTGTACACTCTGACACTCGTTTTAGCTTGGGTTTTCTCTCATAAACAAGAACGATAAAATGTTGTTTTTTTTTTTAACCCCTGGTTTAAAAATCAACATCTAAAGAAACAAAAAAACCACCTGAAGAGTTTAGTCTCAAGAGCCAGACGCCCAGGGTTTACAGTCTGAGCATCAGGAGGCCAACCGAGGAGGAGATGGAGGAAGGATTCAATCAAGTAGAAACATCATTTAAATGAATTTATTTAGTATCAGGTCGTTTCATTTTCTTAATTACAAGAGTAAGCTCTTGACTTTTTATTATTTAAATCTGAATTATTGATCCTGGTGCAGTGGGTACACGGGTGGGGCCAGTGGTTTATTTAACTTAATGTAACCCCTGCATGTTTTGATGAACCAGCAGAGCATTTCCACCTGACTGTGCAGCTGCCTTAGGCTTCTCAAGGCCCCTCGGCTCATTGTTTAGTTACCCACAATGCCACTTTTCTGTCCTGATTCACTCTCGTCGCTCCTCTAACTTTTTGCATGAGGCAGCTGTTTTCAGCCACTTGGTTTCTAAAACACTTTGTAGACATCAGCTGCTCAGCAACATATAGATGAGCAGGGAGGTTATTAATGTAGATGACATGGGAGCAACACTTTCTTTTTTTGCCTGAATTTTTCAGTTTCTTTTTGCTCTTATCTACAGAAAAAAGAGTCAGAGTTATTGTGACAAAAATATGAAGCAAAAGAAAATCCACAATGGTCCTACTGTCGGGAAACTTCAGCACAGTCAAATACAGATTGTAACATCTTTGTGTGCAGAGTGTGAGTGTGTGTTGCACAGCTCTTCAGGTGGATGGAGGTTTTTTTTTTAATATGGTACACTTCGATAAGAAAGGAAGACGTGCGTCACACCTGGCTGATTTAGTGATTTATCTGCACACCTTGACCTGGAGGAAAGACGATATATCCATAATGTGCACTTTCAACATTGACCCCCGCCTTTCTCTGACTTCTGTCCAGTGACCCTTACTCTCTCCTGGGCGAATTCCCGTATTGCTCTGTCAGCTCTGGAAGCAGGGAGAGAGAGACAGGGAGGGAGGGAGGGAGGGAGGAAACAAAGAGCTTGGAGCTTTATATAGAGGGAGTATGAAAAAGAAAAAAGACATGAAGAAAGAGAGAGAGGAGGGGGGGAAAGAGAGACAACTGACCACATGGGACCTGCTGAAATGGCCCCGCTTTGTCACTGTCTTACTCACAACACACACACACACATACACACACACACTCACACACACACAAATACAAACACATACAACTCTCCCTCCCTCTTCTCACTCTCTCATATATACACATAATCCTAGCTGTCAGATATACGTTACACGTATATGGATCACACTCAGTCTAAATCCTGTGCTGGGGTTTTTCCACTCTGATGTACTGTGTGTGTGTGTGTGTGTGTGTGTGTGTGTGTGTGTGTGTGTGTGTGTGTGTGTGTGTGTGTGTGAGTGTGAGTGTGAGTGTGTGTTTGTGTTTGTGTATGTGTATGTGTGGGCGGCATCTGTCAGGGAGGATGCTAAAACCCTTCCTCTGGCCAATGATAAAAGCTCAGCCCTAGTGTGTGTGTGTGTGTGTGTGTGTGTGTGTGTGTGTGTGTGTGTGTGTGTGTGTGTGTGTGTGTGTGTGTGTGTGTGTGTGTGTGTGTGTGTGTGTGTGTGTGTGTGTGTGTGTGTGTGTGTGTGTGTGTGTGTGTGTGTGTGTGTGTGTGTGTGTGTGTGTGTGTGTGTGTATGAGACCTCCCAGATGTTTGGACATTACTTGACTGCTGCTATCTGCAGCTCAAATGAGTCTTGGGGCTTAGGTCATTAAAGAGCAGCTTTAAACTTAATAATGCACTCTCTCACACACACACACACACACACGCACACACACTACAAAGTAGCTGAGTTTGTAGGTTTCTTCAAAAACTCTGACATGCATTTAAATCCGTGCCTGAGCCAGTGACATGAAGCAACAAGCTAATATCAGCACAGAGAGGGACGCACTCTTTGAAGGGAGAGGGGGGGGGGGGTAAAGGGGGGAGACGGAGTGAATGAAAGGTGCTATGGAGGTGGAAAAAAGGAGGAGATTTTGCTATCGGTAAATGTTGCCTCAAACTGTCATGTGAAACGGTTCATGAGGAGAGCCAGCTGGGGATTGTGTTTCTGTCTTCTGCAGGCAGGGCATCTCTTTGGGAAAACTGCATGGGGAGGGTAAATCCCAACACATGTTTAATATTCCTCCTGTCCTGTGACTCCATGTGTGTGTGTGTGTGGGAGCAGGCACATTGCATTTTACACCCTTTTTAAATTGAAAGTAGGCCTGCACAACACGAGGGAAAATGTGCAATAACATTCTGCAATATTATGATAACGCTATGAAGTGACCAAAAATGAAGGAGTGCATATACGCTATAACACACATTTTCTATAAATATCACCTGTTTGTCCTCTTTTACACAATACCTGTGATTGGTTGCCAATCCCAACTAAATACAAAAAGCATTTTTCACCATTAAATTGTGCTGCGGGCAGACGAACGCCGACACAAACACTTGAAGGAATCTTGGTGTTCATGCGTTCTATCGGAGAGGTATCCTTAAATGACTTCTTTCCCTGATTTCCGACTCTATCCACTATCCTATCTCTACAATAAAGGCACAAAAAGCCCATAAATAAATCTAAAAATAATGATATTATATAATAATAATAATATAATGGTAGGGGAAACACTGATGTTTAAGTTGTGAGTGATACAAACTAGGAGGAGCTGCACACTGATTTCCTAAAATGAAGAAAATTCAAATGGATGTATAATTATCGAGGGATTTTTTTGGACCGCCGGAATGTGCAGGTGCATGGAAACAAAATAAGGCTGCCACTCAGCACCTCCCCTGCCTTTATTTTCTTGCTACATCAGCCATATGAGACGTGGCATGCCGATGAAAACCGTGACCTCTAGGTCGACCCCGTTCTGTTGCAGTAAGTAGAAAATAACCTATAGTTGTGTCCAGCGGGCTGACCCCGTGCCCTGACATGTTACCTTCTTTTTATTGCAGACGACCGTACTGTAACACCGCTGATAACCTCAATTACGGCGTCTATTAGGGTGAGTTGTGTGCGCTTTTAAGGGTGTGTTAATTTGTTCTTCCCCATGCCAGGAGTTGCGTCACTTCTTGATTCTATCTTTGGCAGTGTCTCGCACACATTCCCTTTGTCCTTCAACTCGGACCGCATACTTTATGATCCGCTCGCAGAAGTCAGGTGATTTATCAGAACTCGCCAAACATCCTGCTGTCTTCGAGTAATATAACCGCTGTGTGATTTCTCCCACAAATGAGACTTGACAGCACAATTCTGTACAATTTAGTCTCTTGGCAGTGGAGGGAGAGAGAGAGAGAGAGAGGAAGAGAGAGAGCGTGAAAGACAGAGAGAGCGTGTGTCCTCTTGGCCCATCCTTTTGGCCACTTTCCCAGTCAAAGAAGTGTGAGAGGAGTGCAAAGACAGCCGGGGCCCTCGGAGAGCCGAGCACTGTTTAAATGATGTTATCACAATGCATCTGATTCCACTCCATCTGTTTCCCTGACACAGTCCCTCTCTCTCTCTCTCTCTCTCTCTCTCTCTTCTGCTCCTCGTCCTCTTTCATCATTATTTCCTCTCAGCGTGTCACAATTAACACTGAACCGACAGCTTAATGTTCGGATGCCAAGTAAACATGTGTGTGCAGGAATATGTGGGATACACTGATTCTCCATCATATTTACAACATGCATCACACACACACAAACACACACACCATGGCCACACATCATTTAGTGCTTCAATTAGTTATTGATCGGGACATGCCTACATTTCTACAGGACATTGTGCAGGTCATAGGCCTGTACTGATATGTTAGAGCTTCTCATTGGTTCAAACCACAGACTGTAAATATGAATGTTTGAAGCCCGAGTGACGTCACCCATCTGTTCCTGCAGGGGGCTCTGGAGGCCCATCGGCAGCAGCCGCCATGTTGGAAATCCTGTCTCAGCCTAACTTTCAGTCGACCTAACGACAGGCTGAGAGCTGGAGCTGAGGCGGGTTTTAAGCGTCTTGATGAACCGTCCACTTGTCAATCATGTCAGCTATAGGAGCCTGACTATGGATAACATGTATCGTTTTTAAAAGTCAAAACAGAGCCACTTAAAAAAAATTCACCCCCATACGGCGTGTGCCAGTGATGACAGTAACTAATCAGACCTATTTGTGTTTTTTGAACCAGGCTGTAAACATGTTTATTCATGCTGTAAAAACAGATGAAGATATTTCCTCAGTAGGACATTAATTAGAGGACAGAGTTTCTGCCTTGGCTTCCTCGTGTGATTAAAAAACTGTCCCCATCTCTCCCTCTCTTCATCGCTTGCCCGGTGTCGACGCTCGTCCTCCCTCTCTTCCTGTCTTCTCATGTGTCTTTTGAGTAACTGTTACCTCAGCCATCTGTAAGTCAAAGTCAGGCAGATGAGAGACGCTGTGAAGTAAACAGCGACTAAGTGACTGTCAGTGAGGAAAGACATCGCTCACGGAGCTGTTGGCAGGTTAAGACCAGGGAGGATATTAACATCAAATGAGTGTGATTGCTACTCGTGCCAATCATATTGTGTTAGGCAGTTTTGAAGACTTTGCTGATAGTGTACTTTAGCTTGATGAAAGACCATTAAAGTTAGACGTTTGGGATTTACCTGACCCTAAATATAAACCAGCCGCAGCCTGTCCATTTTAACAGCCCACCTCTAAACATTAAACAAGACATCATTTTTAGAGGGAGTCAAATCATTTATGTCCCCAGGGAGGCACCAGGATGCATGCTGGGATTGATGCAGTAATTCTAGGGAAGTGTCATGATTGTCTGATCAGGATGCGTCCTGGATACCCCCCCCCCCCCCCCCCCTTTGGAGGTCTTCTGGGCACGCCCAACTAGGAGGAGATCCACGCTACTATCTACTGGAGAGATTAATGAATCGCATCTGGCCTTGGAACGCCTCAGAATTCTCTCAGGAAGGGTTCAGAAAACGTTGCTCGGGAGAAGGGATCCTAGGGTTGACTTGCTTAGCCTGCTGCTACCAAGACCCGACCCCAGGATAAGTGGAAAAAAACACATGGATGGATTGATGGATGGATGGATGGATGTTGCGGGTAGAGCGTATCTGATGTTGAAAACGATTTTTGAATTTGAATTCAATTTTTGATAGGAGACAGGGAGAGGGGATTTTCCGTCCTGCGATGTGCCTGCATGTAAACATGTTCAAGCATGTGTGAACAGGTGTGTGACTTGGCCTTCGAGTCTGCTTGTGTCTGGTGTGTTTTCCATCGTGTCTGAGTGAGTTTGTGTGCCTGTGTGTGCAAATTGTGCCAGCCCATATACCTGAGCTCACCGTCCTGCAGAGATGCGATCCCACAGGGTGCAGTCTCTGCCAGTGCGTGTTAATATCAATGGAACCAGTTGAGCTGCAATGACTGACCTTGGTTATGCTTTAGCTAACCTGTGAGCGGATGTAGCCTGCATTGCAATGCTACCTCTTTTTTGGGGGGGTTTTAAGGCGTTGTTTGCTGTTTTTTGTCTCTCATTTCTGAAGCTATTTGTCATGAAAAATGTGTCGCAACCAGACATTTGAATACCAATAAATACTCTGCAGTATATTTGACACTATCCCAGATCATTTACCAGAAAATACCTGAAAAATGATAGTTTTGAATTTGTGCTTTGCAGAAGTTTTCATCGTGGTGAGACATTTGTAGATTGTACGTCATGCCTGATGAAGGGCCAGGGCCCGAAACATCTCATGTTGTGATAAATTCCATTAAATGTGAATCAGAGCAGCTTCTGGTGTGCAGACTTAAGTCTTCCTTTTTACCTTTTACATGTGTAGATGCAGACACACACACACACACACACCTTGTCCTTCCACTGTCCCCTCACAAGCTCAGCGTCGACATCGCCTCGAGGGAGGATTTAGCCCTCGCACAGGCAGAGAGGGATGAAACCACACGAGAGGCGGAGAGAAGGAGATTCACAAAGCAAAGCTGAAATTGCCGCTATTTAGACAAATGGAATGATGACAGAACGTTCTTTTGTGTGTTCAATTAGGTGTCACAGGGTTGAGAGTTTCAAAGGGCTTTTTGCGACGGCTTCTATTTTTGAAGTTGGAAGATGAAACGAACGAGGAACCCTGTAATTTATGTTGAAACGGTTTTGCAAAAAGAGGGCAGGCCCCCCTTTATGCACACATTTCTGCCATATCGTATACTTCCTTTATTTAGTGTATGGACAGCGAGCAGCTTTCTTTGACATTTTGTGGTATTTCTACGGTGGCCCTGAAGGTCAACTGTACCGACATTTAAAGACAGGAAAAAAAAACATTTCACTGGATGAAAAAAAACATTGCAGTAAACACAAAAAATATTGACATTTTGTGAAATGATTTCGTGTTTCAGTAAACACTTTAATGTTTTTGTGTTTCAACCTTTTGAAATGTTTTGCGATTCATGAAATCTTTTTTTCTGACCTTCAGGGCCACCGTACTTTCCAATGCTCTATAAGCTGACAGCTGCGTTCTCACAGTCGGGGCGCAGACGGACCTCTTGTCCTGTTACGTTCTGAGCGGCACCAGTGGAGCCGTCAAGGTTTACCAGCCTTGAACAAGGGCACCTTGATGGCTCAGACGGGGGGGGGGGGTTCCACACATGCTGCATGCACTCGTGAAATCCACTGCTCTGTAATTTTCCTCCCTGCATCATGTTTAGTTGAAATGTTTGATAGGTAAACCCGTTGGCGAGTGTCCCGCCCCTCTTTTTTTATCATTTTGTTTCGATAGCTGTCTGGCACTGAGACTTGGCAGCTGTGCGCTCGTTCTGCCCTTCAGGAGTGGGCTGATTATGATGCACATTCAAAAGAGGAAATAACCATTTGACTTCTACTGCGATGATAGTGAAAAAGAGAATCAGGGTCGATGCGGTAGAATATCTTGTTATGAGATTTGGGATGATTTAACTGCACGGTAGCCAATGCCATTGTGAAGCTACATGAATAAATAATGCCTGGCATGTTCTGAAGCTTTTCAGGGAAAGTGTGGTCTGACAGCCCCTGAGAGGAGTAAAGCAACACATCTGAACTTTGTAACTTTCTCAGACGGTGGTTTTTTGCCAGGTCATGCTAGCAGCCTTTGGTTGGAGGCTAGCAGCTCGGGTCGTCATTCTGCCTCATCGGCTTCTCCAGTGTCCTGTCAGACCTAACCAAGCGTGAGGACGAAGAAGTGCAGAGGGGATACGGGGACAAACTACCAGATCTTGTTTCTGCTGTGTGTGTGCGTGTGTGTGCATGAGGTGAAATGCGAGGTACTTAAAAAAAAAAAGTAGCATTGCTGTATGAGACAGGTTTGTGTTTGAATAATATTGCAATTTGCATTTTGTAGAGTAGTTTAATGGAGGAATGTATGTGCAGACGTGTGTGTGTGTGAGAGTAGAGTGTGTGTGTGTGTGTGTGTGTGTGTGTGTGTGTGTGTGTGTGTGTGTGTGTGAGAGTAGAGTGTGTGTGTGTGTGTGTGTGTGTGTGTGTGTGTGAGAGAGTAGAGTGTGTGTGTGTGTGTGTGTGTGTGTGTGTGTGTGTGTGTGTGTGTGTGTGTGTGTGTGTGTCAGGTAGTAATTAATAAAGACAGGAACACTGGCTCTCCTGCTGGGCTGACATGCCTACAAGAGACTTGCCAGCAGTCCAAACACACACACACACTCAACACACACACACTGCGGATAAAGGCAAACTCATTCCAACCGACCGCACCGGGGCGAAAAACTTTGTCAGCCTTAAACGTAGACTACATTAAAAGAGTCCAGCTTGCTCTTAATTTAAATGGCTTCACCTGAAGGTAGCGATACAGACGAGGCCGCTATGCATTATTGAGTCTCTTCTTAGTTCATTTCAGTCTTGGAGCACATGTGGATTAATATTGTAGGAGTCTGATAAGGGCAGAAATTGAAGGACTGCAGTAGAGACAGTGGGGGAATCGGGCGTGCAGACTCAGAACCTTAGTCACCGTCTGAGTCCTTTCAAAATAAAAAAAAACAAAACAGCTTGTAGACAAAAAAAAAAGGCAGGACATAGAAAAATAACTAAGAAGGGTGCTGCAGGGTTCAGCACACTGAGTAATCCCCCCCTCCCACTAGACCTGCAGTGCTTGTTTCAGGGTTGTCATGGTAACAGAATTTTAAACTAAGATACGAGACAAAGTAAAACAAAGGTTGAGTTATTACTTGTTTTTAATTGACTTTCATGCACACTGGTAACTTTTTCATCTCTACGTTAGAAGGACTTAAGAAACTTCAGTATTTGCTGGGTCTTGATCCGTTGGTCTTGATTCGGTCTCGATCCCTTGGTCTTGGTCTTGACTCGGTCTTGATCTCTTGGTCTTGACTCGGTCTCATCCTTCCTTGGTCTTGGTCCTGACTCGGTCTCGATCCCGATCCCTTGGTCTTGACTCGGTCTCGATCCCTTGGTCTTGGTCTTGACTCGGTCTTGATCCCTTGGTCTTGGTCTTGACTCGGTCTCGATCCCTTGGTCTTGACTCGGTCTCAGCCTTCCTTGGTCTTGGTCCTGACTCGTTCTCGATCCCGATCCCTTGGTCTTGACTCGGTCTTGATCCCTTGGTCTTGGTCTTGACTCGGTCTCGATCCCTTGGTCTTGACTCGGTCTCGGTCTCGATCTCTTGGTCTTGACTCGGTTTCATCCTTCCTTGGTCTTGGTCTTGACTCGGTCTCGACCCCTTGGTCTTGGTCTTGACTCGGTCTTGATCTCTTGGTCTTGACTCGGTCTCGATCCCTTGGTCTTGGTCTTGACTCGGTCTTGATCCCTTGGTCTTGGTCTTGACTCGGCCTCGATCCCTTGGTCTTGACTCGGTCTCAGTCTCGATCTCTTGGTCTTGACTCGGTCTCAGCCTTCCTTGGTCTTGGTCCTGACTCGGTCTCGATCCCGATCCCTTGGTCTTGACTCGGTCTTGATCCCTTGGTCTTGGTCTTGACTCGGTCTCGATCCCTTGGTCTTGACTCGGTCTCAGTCTCGATCTCTTGGTCTTGACTCGGTCTCATCCTTCCTTGGTCTTGGTCCTGACTCGGTCTCGATCCCGATCCCTTGGTCGTGACTCGGTCTCGATCCCTTGGTCTTGACTCGGTCTCGATCCCTTGGTCTTGACTCGGTCTCGATCCCTTGTCTCGTCCTTCCTGGGTCTTGGTCTTGACTCGGTCTTGATCCGTTGGTCTTGGACTTGACTCGGTCTCGATCCCTTGGTCTTGACTCGGTCTCTGTCTTGATCCCTTGGTCTTGACTCAGTCTCGGTCTCAGTAGTGATGAGAGATTGTGTAGGTGTGTTTGTGTGTGAGCGTCGGCACTCTGCTGCTTTAAAAAACAAAGGACATATTTCCTCTCTGTTTTCTGAAGAGAGGCTGCTTTTGTTTTAATGATTTCTAGAGTTGGATTTAAGGAGGAAAGAATTTGTTTAAATCATTATGTAGACTTTTTTTTACAAGATGAGACATGCAGTCAAAGCACAAACACTGAATTAAGCTTTAATGAGTGTGTGTTTATCTCACAGGTGAACCTCAGTGTGCGACTGTGTGTCAGTCATCTAAGGTGAATGATTAATGGTTGTGTCCCCCATCCATGAGGAAAAGATCCTTCATAAACGGGAGAGAAAGAAGAGAGGCGGAGTGGAGGAAAGCGAGGTCAAAAGCAAGGCTAGCGTGTGTGTGTGTATGTGTGTGTTTTGGTAGTAGAGATTTTGGTGTTGAATGTCCAGTTTGAATTTGGTCAATTTAAATAATAAAAACAAAATCGCACACTGACTCAGATTTAATAAAACGGACATAAAATCCAGAATCCAAACACGACCTGAAACAGAGATTTCTGCTGGCTGCTCTCATCAGAGCATGAAAAAATCATGGTGCCATTTCACTTATGCATGAAAGTGAATGT
Organism: Labrus mixtus; assembly: GCF_963584025.1. Taxonomy (NCBI): domain Eukaryota; kingdom Metazoa; phylum Chordata; class Actinopteri; order Labriformes; family Labridae; genus Labrus; species Labrus mixtus. Next base: position 8,008,290 of record NC_083631.1, on the reverse strand, counting down.
TCAGTTCTGTTATATTTTTACTGGATTCAGGAGTTTTAGTCCACACACAGCTCAAAAAAAAAGAAAGAAAGTAGGGGGTTCAGTCTGTCAGTCATGTCACTCGTCAGTGTCTCCGGATCCTTTTGGCTTTTTTAGGAGGTTGAACGGAATACTTTGGAGTTTTGGGGCTGTTAGAGAGACGGTTTTGAGCCGAGCAGAGTGGGAGCTGTCACAGCAGCTCTACTGAGCCGGGGGGTAAAATGCAGGCCACAGGAGCGCTCCTTTCCTTTGGCGACGGCTGAGACGCACAATAAAGCGTTTGTGGGATACAGTAAATGTCCCACAGCACTCCTCCATAGTGCAACATTTACAAGTGTTTGGTTACCCCCTAAGAGGACACATCAATGTAGGACTCCTGTGAAAATAAACCTTATGTATCTGTACATGCATTTTGATCATTTGTAGAACACAGGTACAATGATGATTGGTTAGTGGCTGCTGAGGCTCTGTTGGTAGAGTCGGTTGTCTCCTAACCTGAAGGTCAGGGGTTCGATCCCCAGCTCCTGCAGCAACATGTCCGATGTGTCCTTGGGCATTTGCTCCCGCTGCTTTGTCGGTGGTGTATGAATGAACTTCTGATGGTTACTGTACATATCAACCTCTACCATCAGGGTGTGAATGTGTAAGTGTGACCTGCGGTGTAAAAACACTTTGAGTAGTCAGAAGACTAGAAGAGAAATAAACAAGCTCAAGTCCATTTATCATGTCTGTTGATTGACAAGTGTTTGATAAACTCAGGCTCACAGACGGACCAAGATGTCGATCTTGGTTTGTTAGCTTGATGCTAACACATATTGAAAATTGCCCTTTAACGGGTTAGCACCATGATCGTGGGCATTTCAGAAAAGAAACAATGTTACATACGATAGATTGTCGAGTTAATTGTCTTAGCATCTCTAGTCTGTAAGTCGGTGACCTGTGGGGCTGAATGAATTTAGAACGGATGATCAGCAAGTCAAGAGGGCGTGGCCATGACACCTGTCACTCATTGACACCGATGGAAAGAATGGAGCGAGATGCTACAAAGTTTGGGCTGTAAAAAAAAAAAAATGTAGAGATATTACATGTGTTCTTGTTATTATTAGGTTTCTGCTTTATGGTTAGGTTTCTGGTTTATGTTTCTGCTCTAGATTCCAACAAAAATTGAAAACAATCTGTGTTTAGTTGTTTGAAGATTAATGTTCTCATCTTTATGCATAAGAAAGGGAGGGCTCTTCCCTGTTAGCCTATCTATACCAGCTGTGTCTGCATGCTTAGAGGATACATTTATATCAGCAACACTGCAGATGATTTAGGTCGAGGCCCAATTTTGCTCTTTTTTGTGTGTGATGGAACAGATCAAGAGATAAATAAAACAGTGTTTGAGTCTGCTGTGATATCAGCATAGAAAAACAGAATGAAGAGCGGAGACCTTTCACATTAGCATCACAAACAACAAGCGTCATAACCTCACTCCCACTCAAAGTCACCTCATTCATCCGCTGAGCTTTCTCTCTGCTTGTTTGTTTCTCTTTCATGAAACACCTGTGAAATCTGGGATCCACTCGTCATGCCTGTGTTTAGAGGCGCGTGTTCAGGGGGACTATTAGCAAAGACAAGGAGGTCGATAGCGAAGAAGAAAAGGTACTCAAAGAGTGGAGAACATCTAGAAGCTAAGGCTGCAGGTTAAGTTTGAAGAGCAGACAATCAAGTGTGTATATACATTATAATACTCAGTCAATTAGGCTGCGTTTATACTGCAACGCTGCGTTGAAATAATCTGTTCAGATGCTACGATTAAACGTTAAGTGGATGAAAACTGTGAAGAGAAAGCCCCTCGGATTAGAGTGGAATTCCCCTTTAATCGCCGCCACACTGAAAGCCCCTCTCTCTTGTCTCCGCCTCTGACTGAGCCCTCAGTCATTTTTCTCTCTCTGTTTGTAACACGGGATCATGTTGGCCCATTAGACCTCTGTTGAAATATGGATGAGGAGAAGAGAGCGATGAGGCTTCCTGCAGATCCTCTTCATCCCCATCTCCTCTCCGTCTGATCCGTTATCCTCACTCTCCTCTGACAGTTCAGACACACGCACAGACGAGGAGCGATGAGTGTTTTTATTTGTGTGTGACTCAGAATGAAACCTGAAATCTAACAGGGTTCATGCATCACACACTCTCTCCAAAGAATGGATCTTATTCATGTGACAATGTGCTTCTCTCCATGTGCGTGCATGACTGGACCTTTTTCTTTTTTTTTTTTCCCATCAAGACTTTAACAACAAAAAAGTATCTTCTTTCATCAGATGCTAAAGAATCTATTTAAAGAGCTGAAGCCCGGTATTAGTTATTTCAGTTCTCTAGCTCTGGTAAGCTCAGTCTATCTGCAGGCGTTCACCCAAAGAACAGAGACTAGTAAATTAATCACAGCTTTCAGAACTGACAACACAGATTATGAGACCATATGGACCGATTTCTGCACCGATTGTGACACATCATTTGGCCCCCGAAGAGCTTTGAAAGCTGCAGACTTTTAAGATAGACTTTTTTTGCACAAGCCATTACACCCAATTTTTGGTGTTGTGATTTTGCTCTCTTCTCTCTTTTTGGCTTCTGTTGCTGTAAAATATTGTAGTTAGTGATGAAGAGGGCTCTGACAAAGAAACAGGTTTTTGTAGAAATCGTTACAGGGATAACACGGCTGAACAATGTCAATTTACTTTGCTGAGTGTGGCTAACGTTCAGTCCTCCTTGCATGTTAATGTACACATCTCCGTGCTGATTGTTGTGTCACATTGCTCCAGTCGGTATGCCAGTTTAACCTGACAAAGCCAACATACATTTTCACCTCTGTTTGCACACTGCTCCTACGAGGTGTCCTCTGTTCACTGTGCTGGTTTACATCAAGCGGATCATTTCTGCTGCTGCCCTGACAGTCACTTTTTTTCCACTATATTTATACTTTATACTTTATTGATTAGTTTTTTTTTATTAATTCGTAAAACATTAATTCATTTTTTACACTCTGTCTAGTAAACATGCTACACAAACATAGGCTGAAATACACACACATGCACAAACAGGATCCTGTGGACATGCACTAATGGAGAGGTCTCAGAGTGAGGGGGCTGCCCACAGCGTGCACTGGCACCTCTCCAGCTACCAGACCAATTTCCAGGCTTGGTCCGTGCCGGGACTTGAGCCGGCAACCCTCCGATTCCCAACCCAAGTCCCTACAGACTGAGCTACTGCCGCCCCAATATGCAACCTTTAATGTGATTAAAGTGGTTAATTGAGATTAACTTGTGAAATTTAGTGATTAATTTATTTTTCTTTTTTTTTAAATTCTTTCTTCAGAGCAAAATTGAAACATGTTTTGCAGCTAGTCAAAGTTAACAGTCACTTTTTTTTAGGGTTAAGCTGCATGTGTGAACTCAAACTGACACATTTTTAACTCCCACTTTATCCAACATTTTTCCTGTCAGCCCCACATGTAGTAAAAGTTTTTTGCTTAAAGTCGGGGTGAGTTGACTTGAAAACTCAGCAGGGAATATTCTGGAAAATTCACCAGGAGCTAGCGAAAATGGCTGAAGACTTTTGGGCTGTGTTGCTTTGTCTGCCGCTTCCATGTCATTCTTTTTATGTCATGTCTTGCCTCCTGAGGCCCCGCCCCCTCCCCGCTGTGAGGTGCATGTGTGAACAAGGAACTCAGGAAGATGTCTGCCTGAAACTTTCTAGAAATATTCAGGAGTGCTTCTGTGAAAAGTTCATAGGCATATTTCAACAACAATCAGTATGATGTAGCTGAGAAATGTGTAAATGTTGGGATTTAATTTACAAGAATACAGTGTTCAGAAAAGATGGATCGCTAAACGGAGGTTGAGGACTGGTTTGGATGGTTGCTTGTCATATCAGAGTCTGAATAGTCCCTGCAGATGTCAGCAATGTAGTCCTGTCATCCCTCTCTTCTTTCTCCTGTTTGCAGTCCTCTGACCCTGTGTCGAATTCAAACTAACGGCCTGTGAGCACACTGCATGCAGCGCTATCCAGCGACCCACCAAACTGTCTTCTCTTTATCTATTCCCCCTTCTCTACCCGTCCTTTTATTTATTTTTTCCCTTATGCATGCCTCTTTCAAGTCCTTTCTCGCTTCTTTACAAACATCTCTTTCACCCCTGACTGGCCTCTATACTCTCAGTTTATATTGCTCTCCCTCTGTCTGTCTCTCCCTCACACACACACACACGCACTGAAAGTATTGGCTTATATTTCCCATGGTGTCTGCAATACATTCAGCTTCACTAGCGGCAGCAATGTACTGGAGCAAGGCACCTGCTGCGCTGAGCTGATATGAAGACAGAAGACAGAAAACGCAGTCACACAAATGCAGACACACAAACACACGCACACTGCGAGCTTTCACATAGTCAAATATGGGAGGAAACTGTAATAATCCGGTAAATGCTGACGCTGTGCATAGACAGAAACATGTGCAAAATTACAAATGTTTAACATTTGCTCACAGGCCAAAAGTGTGCATGCCAACAGCACACAAAAATACACATGCATGAATATTGACTTACACACAGTTTGTGTTGTCTCTGTGGCTGAAGGCAAACCCGTCTGCTCCCGTTGCCTTGGTTACAGGCCATAGGGCTTGTCTTACAGAGGTGCTCCAGGTTCTTTGGCTGTGTGGCTGGTACAGGACTCTGGGTCTGGGTGTGTGTGTGTGTGTGTGTGTTTGTGTGTGTGTGTGTGTGTGTGCGCGCGCAAGTGGTCCTGAGGAGCAGAACACATTATGAAGTAATTTCAGCGGTGTCAAATGAATCATGAGTGCAATTATCACATTAGATTGCATTTTTAGGTGTTCTGTAATGAGTCCACTCCCTTTTGTTGCTCTTTTAGAAATGCTTATTTTCCCGTCAAAAACCTTTCAAGACGATCCTGGAAAAAAAAAAAACTCACAGGCAAATATGGCACACATTTTTTGTTTATTAATTTAGTGAGACCAATCGGCAACCCCTGGTGATGGAATATAAAGCTAATACAGAAGTGAAATAAAACTGCAGTTCCTTGAGTGTCCACTTGAGGCACTGGCTCAGTCACCCATGTTCAAATAGAAATAAACATTTTTACAGCTCGGCACAAAAAACAATTTTTGTAACGATATCCCCTGCCTTTATTATGCGATTATGTTTTTTACAACTCACCCTTTTTGATTACATTAAGATTAAGTGTATACAGGGACTGGCTGAGTTGACTCACAGGCTGGTTGAAGCTGTTCAGGAGGATTTAGGCTCTCCTCGGCTCTCTTTGCCGGTTTCTAGCCTGACAGAAAGTTAGCATGAGACAGCATTTCCAATATGGCAACTGCCATAATTTGTTCAAAAATATGCTTCAGAATCCAATTGGTGACATCACTGAGACTATACGTCCATGTTTCATACAGTCTATGGAGAGCACCAGCGACTACACCACCTCTCACCATCCTCCACCTTATTTAACTTCTTTGTTATTGTTCTCCTCCATCTTTTGTTCTGTCCTCATCTACTTTAAATCCCTTTAACATCCTCTAAAAACTGTAAGCATTACTGACAATAAACAGTGTAAACAAATGAATATGCTATATACACCCCCATGACTTTATCTTTTTGTATCAGTGTGTGTAATGTCATCATAATTGTATTGATTTCCAGCTCTGCACTGTGCTGAGTCCTGTAAAGCTGCACTACAAGATGCTGTAACGATAACTTCAGCCATCAAGCCGCCGTATAGTTTTTATGGTGTTGGAAAGAAAAAAAACTTGTGTTCTTGGACATTTTATGAGCCAGTTCTGTTCGTTTACTCTCCAACACTTTTCAAAAAGCTGTTCGTTTCTGAGGAGGGTGCCAACTTTGAAATTAAAAATTCATAGTTCTGCATAAAACGTAACATTTGCTGAGACGGGTAAAGCAGAAGTTATGAACGTACTGCAGTTTGCTTGAGGAATTTAAGACGGTGGTGCATTGCCTTTTTTTGGGGGGGGGGGGGGGGTTGCAGAGGGAGAGCTCAGTTGAGAACATTATGAACTCTCTGGTTTAGCCTTCTGTCATCTCTGAAGGTTAAACTGGAGTGTTTTCACAGCTGTTTGCACCGATAAGGAGGGTTATGCAAATTTAACTCGGAACAAGAGTTATTGTATCTGAGTGAAAAATGGCTGCTCACACTTAATGAAAAGGTGAAATCCTGTGTATACAAAGATAGAAATCAGGCACAGCAAGCAACCCGCAGGAAATACTGAGGCTCAAATATGAGAGATGGAACTATAGACGGATGGACTGAGACGCCTTGCAAACTGAGAAAAAAAGTCATGCAGAGGGTGAGAAAGATGTGAGCCTCACAGACTGACCATGCAGCAGAAACACCTCTGAGACTGAAACATGAAGCCAGTGAGGAGGCACTTCTTCAAGCTGCTGTGTAAGGCTGGCTCTAAAAACATCCCCGCCCCCATTAGGCCCCCGTTTAAATTGTGCAAAATTACAGTCAAACGTGTCTACCTCCTGAAACAAAGAACAGTTTGACTAACTTCTTTCTTTATTCATGAGCACTGTGCAGACGTTCATTTTTGTATAACTAGCTGGTTTAAATCATATTTTAGATTCAATGCATGATTAGGGGAGTAAATGGAGTGACAGGTTTGAGCTGCTGGCTCTCTGCTGGTTGTCATCTCAGTTAAATTTGTATTGGTGTGTGGTGACTTTTGGAGATTTTCATTGAAATATCAGAAGTAATATAACAACATTGTGTAATTCATTATACAGACACACCATCCAAAGAGTCTGTGCTCCAGTATTCTGGTTGAGTGAAATATAGCGCTAATCTGTTAGCAGTAATGAGCGTTTTTTTGCGTCTCAGTCTTGGCTTGGTTGCTCGTTTAATGTTCGTCCCACAGGTTGTGTGTGTATCTACCTCTACTATTGTATTTGCCAGATCATGAGTTAGATACAAGCAGTATAGGTTTGATAACTTGGGGTTACCACCCCTTTGCTCTTCTCCAGCTCCACCCTCTCATCCGGCTCTAGAAACACAACATGGCAACGTCCAGAATGCCAAAGTCAGAGTGACTTTACAGTCTGTGAGACGAATGCATAGGTAGACTCTTTGACTATTAAGGTAAATTAAGACGGCTGAAGGGGGGATGAGAGCAGAGTGAGTCAGTTGAGGAGATCCCTGACCGTCTGCCTCGACACTTTATTAGTTAGAGAGAGAGAGAGAGAGAGAGAGACGGTGAAGCTAACAGTGTGGAAACAAACCAACGACTGTGTGATGCTGAAGACAGACTGTGTGAAGTGGAGGACACACACACACACACACACACACACACACACACACACTCAGTACAGCTTGAACACAGTTTGACCCCGACATCACTCAACCGTACAGACGGGATCCTCCTACAGACGATTGGACCCCCCCCCCCCCCACACACACACACACACACACACACTGTGTCACATATCGAAGCTGGCGAGATATGATTGTTTTGAGGACGGTGAAATCTGAAAACACAACCAACAAGAAGGGACAGTGGTTGTCACAAAAATGATGTAGGAGGAAGATGTCTGACTGTCTGTTTTTGTGCATGATTTCTCCAGGACAGGGATCCTGTTAGTACTAGTTTGCAGGGACTAGTGTGTGTGTGTGTGTGTGTGTGTGTGTGTGTGTGTGTGTGTGTGTGTGTGTGTGTGTGTGTGTGTGTGTGTGTGTGTGTGTGTGTGTGTGTGTGTGTGTGTGTGTGTGTGTGTGTGTGTGTGTGTGTGTGTGTGTGTGACCTATCATGCTGCGTTCTCGTTGGGAGAAGAGACAGGCACAGGCTTCAGTGCCACAGTGAGAGGCAGAATGTCATTTTGATTCATTCCGAATGAGACTGATCCTGAGGGTTTTTCACAGGAACACACACACACACACACACATACGCACATACGCACATACGCACATGCACAAAGGAGGGGAGCTCTGTCGAAAAGCCTCATTGTAAATCAGAGAGATCTCATTCAGACATGAGTCATCCTGTTCTTAACAAGCATTCACACACACACACACTGACAATCTCTCTCTCTCTCTCTGTCTCTCTCTCTCTCACACACACACACACACACTCACACACACACACCTGCAGCTGTTGATTTGTTGCAGCCATTTAATAGAGTCATTCCTACATTTTTCCATGGATTATATAAGTGCTCACGCTGAAACACAAACACACATTTTTACAGCTGAGAAGAAAAAAAAATCACACAGAAATAGAATTTGGTTCTTTAATTATTTACACGAAGAGGAAGCCAAATTATTTCCATGCAGCAAACTGGTGGAGATCTTATCTTCTGCAGTCTTCACTGAAGAAAAAAAAAAAAGACTGATGTCATAAAGCTAAGATTGAAAAGTCATCAAGAACTCCTCCTCGTCTCTAAATGACTTATTGTTGGTACTGAACCAGCAGGTACTAGAATAAAACTGTTAGAAACATTTCAACTCAAATGATCTGTTCATCAGTAAACTATGAACGCTTCACACTGCTCTCATTTATCTTAGATATCATCACTCATCATTACATCTCACTCAAGTTACAAAGTCTTTCAGGTTACCCTACATGACACTTTCCCTTTAATTTATTAAACTCTTATTAATCCACAGCGTATTTATGCCAGACAGATGCCCATTCCTGCTGTAAACATTTTATTGCTTTTTGTGTCTTTATTGGAGAGAGGTAGAGAGAGATAGAGTGTGGGGAATGATATGCATGAAAGGAGCCACGGGTCAGATTCAAACCAGGGCCGCCCGCTTCAAGGACTACAGCCTCTGTACATGCAGCGTGCAAACTAACCACTCGGCCACCAGCATCCCTAGTTTCAGCTATCTTGTAGGGCTCGGTATTTCCCACAACCCCACGATATGATACATCAGGATACAGAGACCACAATCCGATATCATGATAAACATTGATTTTAGATAATGACCATGCTCTACACAGAATTCACTACAACAGCTGTTCTTTATTGTTGAGAATAACAACCAAGGCATATGGATCCTACAATTTAAAACACCTCAATTCCGGTCCTCAGAGATCCTAGAAATATGTGAAAATATTTTAATCCCAGAGCTGAGGCCATGGTGTTATTGTGAACTGCACCAATAAGGCAATAGTCTTTTAAAACTGTCATCATGGCTTTGCAGCCGTATCGATTCTGCAACATCTGCATCGATGCATGTATTTGTCTGCCCCCCCCCCCCCCCCCCCCCCCCCCCTGCAGGACCAACCTTTGTCTTGGGGGGACAGGGCCTTCTCCATTGCCGCTCCCACCCTCTCTCCCTAAAACTCTCCCTAAAAACATCAGACACTCCCCCACACTCACTTCCTTCAAGAAATCCCTAAAAACTCAACTTTTCATCACCGCCTACAACCACTGACTCTCATCCTCTTCCCTCGACACTACTTCTATGTTGTATTGTTCTCTTAGTTTTTGCTTTGTTTTTTGTCGTCTCCTGTCAAAGCGTCTTTGAGTATTTAGAAAAGCCCTATATAAATGTAATTTATTGTTATTATTATGTATTTGCAAATAGCACATGACGATATATTGTCGTATGGATTTTTTTAGCACAGCCCTTCTGTCATGTGAGCCTGGACGTTCCTGGTATCCAATCATGACATCACTGGTTGTTAAAGTTTCGCTGCAATACCTGACATGCCTCCACACACGCGTATCATGGAGCAGGTAATGTATGTATGTATGAAATGGAACTCAAAAGGTTAAATATTTGCCACGTTATGGTCAATCTCAGTGATGTAAAATGTTTATGTGCTGCAGCCAGCAGGCAAGGAACACAGACTTTTTTACAGGGACAAAATAAATAAGAAATGCACTCAGGTAATAAATTGGTTTAAAGCATGCACCAGCGCCCCCCATTTTCACATTTGACGATTTGAATAATGTGTTTTTTCTAAGGATGTTTTCCTACCACAGGTGTGGAAAATAGAGAGCGGAAATGGGGCTCCTTAGCTCTACCCGTTTTTTTTTTTGTTGCATCACGAAGACAGACAAACAGACAAACAAAGAGAAAAATCAGCAACGCAAAACTGAAATATTTCATCAAAAAGAGAGACGGAGAGCGTGATGAAGCTGGAAAGCTCCTAATAAGGGGAAAGAAGGATGAAAGAGGAGGGCAAGTGTGACGAAATGTGTGTTGACGCAGAGGGACAGGCGTAGAAATAGGTAGAGACGTGGAGAAGAAGAAGAAGAGGCAAAAGATGAGAGGAGGGTAAAGACAGAGAGGAGGGCCTGACCGTATCCTGAGGAGATTAGACGCACAGGAGAGAGAGAGGGAGAGGGAGAGGAATGCAAGCTGAGCCTCCTAAGTAACACGCTGATGCTCTCCGGGTGGATGCTTGAACACTTTAAGGGTAAATAGCCCTGAAAGTAATAGCCTTTAAAAAGAACAATCAAATTAAACGCTGAAGCTCGATAACAGCACGCCTTCTTCTCTCTCTCCTCAAAGGGTTACGGTGTCAGACTCAGTTAGCGCCCTCCCAACGCGATTAGGCGGTGACAGGACCAGCCGTCAGCCAGCGCTCTGGAATCAGCTGCGTTCTGAGCGAGCCGCCTGCTGCTTCATTTCCCCCCGGAGGAGTGAAAAAGGTCTGCGGTGGTCTGTGACAGAGACGCTGAACTCAAACCAGCACCAGAGTCACTTCACATGCCAGAGCAGATGATGCAGCGACTGTCGGGCTTTGCAGGGTTTTAGGGTGAAGAGTCCAAGCATGTGAGAATTTTATTGTTCAAACATGTAATGATGGCGTCAGAAAAGGAGGCTTTGCGTTTGTTGAAGCTGCTCTGCAAAAGGCTTGCATTCTAAAAGCTCTGAGCTCTATGCAGAGATCGGTGAGAGTTCAAACCAGGCGCTCTGCACCAGCATCCTTTTGTCCTCTCTCTCTCTCCTGTCTCATGTTTGTTTATAGCTAAGTCCCAAACAAGTCCTCTCCCATGCTTTTTTGTGTCTGTGTTTGTTTGTTCCTCTCTTTCTCTCAGTCTCTCTCTTTCTCTCTCTCCTCTTTCTCTCTGAGTTCACTCCATGTCTCTGTTCTCGGCTTTCGCTTTGCTCGCACAGAACCTCGGGGCAGGTTCTTAGTTGTGCTGTGGGAGTGTTTTACACACCAACACACACACACACAGTTACACACACGCAGGCCTGATTGATTTTTCATTGCCTGTCGAGGTATTATGTGTCCCAAAGTGTTTGCGTTTGTTTTTTTTTGCTGCGAGGGCAAAATTGGCCATCGTTTGCTCTGTCACACACGGGACTGACTGAAAAATGAGAGAAAGGCGAGAAGGGAGTAAGAAGGTGGGGGCGACACCTGGGGGAGTTGAAATTGTATTTAGGGAGCGTGCTTTCAGAAATGCAAAGGGAAGAGAAGGTAACCCAAAGACGGGGTTAAGATCCTTATCTGGAAGGATGGTGGTTGTATGAGAAAAAAACCAGGAAGAGAATTTAGCACCGGCGCTTGAATTTCTTTGCACACATTGTTCTGATATTATTTCTCCCTATTTCACTGTGGCGCCCCAGAGAGTCGCGCTGAAGAGATAGCAGAGGCTGTAGAGAGGAGCTGGAAGGATGTGGAGAGATGCAGATTAAAGTAGGGTGTGTGTGTGTGTGTGTGTGTGTGTGTGTGTGTGTGTGTGCAGGAGAGACATATTGTGACATATTGTGAAAAAGAATAACAAAGATGTTTTAAACCACAAAATCCCAGGATTTACTAAAAAAAAGTGTATATTCAAAGTGTGAGTGTTGCACATTGGAGGCTTCTTAAAAAGTGCTCTCAACATTTCTCGCAGAGTGAGCTTCAAATCACTTTATTTTTCTCTTTAATGTTTTTTTTTTTACACATTCAGTGAAATTAGAAATGAAGTCTGTCCCAGAGGCCGGGCAAGGTTCAGTGAGAGGTTATCATGTGGAAGAGGACGGAACAATTGTGTTAACTCTCCCTGCAGGCTTAATTATTTCATGGACACAATGCAGGCCAGGGATTGGATGAAACAGGGAAATCATTCGGCACATGTGTTGATGTTCAGCGCGTTGCACACTTTCAGAGAAAATAACAACTGAGCAATATTTTGTCAAAACAGATGATTGATTTCCTGAATAATAAGCCGGATGATGTATTAATGTATAGACCTGCGGTATATCATTATACATGATCCTTTACACAGAAACTATTTTGCTCCAAAGGTCTCAAACCCAACATCTCCAACATTAACATAAACTATGGTCTGCTGCTTTTCTTCTTTAGGTTTATCTTATTAATTATGGCGTCCCTTAATGGATCGAAATTGTGTGACCTACTTCCTTTTTTTACATAACTGACACTTTTGTAGCGGTCCTCCATGTCGGAATGGGCTGGTCACATTAGTGCAGTAGCTCAGTCTGTAGGGACTTGGGTTAGGAATCGGAGGGTCACCAGTTCAGGTCCCGGTGCAGACCATCACCTTGCACGATTTGATAGGGAGATTTGACTCACCAGTTAAGAAAAGGTCCAGCTTTGTGTCCGGGGTTCAAAGTACAAGTTTTAACTTTCAGAAGTTCTCAATGACTGTTTTAGAAATGACTGTGTCCTGCTTCCTTCTGGCTGACTGCTTGAGATTTGTTTCAATTAGGTGATCAGTTCACCTGGGGAAAGGGGGTAGATGCCTGTTGGCGGCAGACTGCATCCAATTGGCTCAGGGGATTTGATTGACAGATGCTGTTGTCCAATGCAAGGGACTGTTTCAGCAGCGTTACAATGAGGAAGTTGGTCTGGTAGCTGGAGAGGGTGTCAGGTGACCTCGAGCAAGGCACCGAACCCCCAACCGCTCTGGCGAGCTCGCTGCAGTAATTCATGTCCACAACTCCTGTTTGTGCATGTTGGTAATTCAGGCCTATCTGTGTGAGTCTCAATAACAGAGTGTAAACCAGAATTTCAAATTTAAATTTAAAAACATTTAGACATGTTTTTTTTTTTTTTGCAGAGTGCGTTGCATGCCACACACAGAGTCACTTCCCGCCCCGCGCTTCCAGGGAGCACGCGTTCTGCGAGTGCAAAGTTCAGAGGAACAAAAGACTTCAGGCTTATTGTGTGAATACAAAAAGTGAGACAGAAATGAAAGACTTAAGAGGATAGAGCGTAGAACAAGAAGAACATAAGCTGCCAGCTTAAGATATGAAAATGTGCAAAGCTGTAAGACACTTTTAAACTGCATGGTCATGATTAAAGCACACACACACACACACACACACACACACATGCACACACGCACCGCTATAAGCATGCGAGAAATGTATGGATTTACTCTTTTTAATAATGCTGCAATAATGATCCTGTAATCGCTGATTAAGAAGGCCTGAACTGTACACACAGACTGAAGTGCATCAGTGGATAAGGTGTAGGTGTGAACGAGGGCGGTGCAGCAGTGTGCAGGACGACTTTGTAAGATGAGAGGAAGGAAACACGGCGAGGGAAGGTGCAGCGAGCAGCCGGGTTGTAAATCACACTAATATGCTCAGAAAACAATAGTTAAATATTTCATTCTATTGACATTAGCAGTGTCCTGGAGTCACTTCCTTTTTATAAATGAGCTCATTCTGCAGTTTTTTTTCACCCCTCTAAACAAATACTGTAACCAGTGTTCTGTGGCAGTGGTGAGTTGTATTTACTCTATCATGTCTGATTTATGACTCACGCAGTCATATAGCAGAACCAGGTTGGCTTCTCATCTTTATTTCCATTGATGAATCGCTCCCTGGCTGAGCAGCAGCTGTGCGACCTCTTACCTCACATGATGTGTTGCTTACGAGCCGCGAGTGAGTCACTTATGCTAATGCTGAAATGTGTTACATCAATCTGTCGGTTTCTACCTGTTCATGCTCGTCTGAATGGAAGAAAAGGTGCCAGGATAAATATTTATCATGTGTTAACGAACTGAGAAATACACAAAACAACTTCTTTAGGGGGGGCGGGGGCAGAGTTTAGATGATGCAGCGACTCTGAAAAATGCTTTTTTATTTATAATCAAATATCAAAGATAAACAAGTTATTAGTTCGTCATCAATTTCAAGTATTTACAGACTTATTTTAAACTTTAATTCATGTTAATGTGATACCAAAAGTTAGCTTGACTGAGGCATTTTTTTTTAAAGCTATAGCTGACTTAAAGCCTAACTATATTCTAACAAAATTACAACAGAGGATGTTTATCATACCTGTTACATTTCAGGTCAGATTTTTGAGTACAGATTTGCACAATTTAAATGAAGGTTCATCGAGTTTCCAAAGAGGCAAAAAGAGGAAACATGAAAGAATCACAGCTGTCAAACAAAGACCTGCGGAGAATGAAGACCGACTGCTTCAAGATGTTCTGTAAGTAAAAGATGCAAAACCTTAATTTCTGAGGACGTGCACAACCAACATGCAAGGCTGATGTCATGCATTTGAATACTGTACTCGTAGTTATAAGCATGTATACCCGGGGCTTTAGAGGGGGGTGGGACATCCATGTATTTAATTGAATTTAAAGTTTGAAGAGGCTTCAAGGTGCATTCATTTTCAGACACACTCTATAAACCTCTTGGCAAGCTACTGAAAAAAAATGACTGAAGCGACATGTTGGAGACCTCAAAACTAAATTGTACTTAAATTCTTGTTTTCTTTTGCTTCCACATTGTTGGACATTTACAGCAGCAGAGCTGGAAGCAATGATCCGATGAGTAACCAGAAAATTAATTTTTAAACTTTCCAGCTAGCACAGCAGATATAATCCACACCTGTCTGTTTCTATCATCACATTCCTGACATTATGCAAGAAATCATCTCAAGATGTTTTGGTCTGAGACGATCCATCCATCCATCCAGTGAGCCATCGTTGTTCATACACTTCATGCCTGTTTGATACAATGTGTGTAGAGCTGTGAATTCCTCCTCAGCAGCAATGCTCCTTAACCCCAGACCTGTGAATACGTGGTTCGAGAGGATTAGCATCATGGTGATCCTGCTCAACTGTGTGACCCTGGGCATGTACCAACCCTGTGAGAACATCGACTGCACCTCGGACCGCTGCCAGATTCTGCAGGTAAAAAAAAAAAAAGAACTGTGTGTGTGTTTCTGTGTTAATGCATGTTTTCTCATCAACACTTTGATGAAGAGACTGAACAGAACTCTCACAGCACCTCTCCACTGTTCCTGTGACTGCATCAGCTGTGGTGCAGACAAACGCTGCAGATTCAATATCTCCCTCCTGTAAGGTTTACGTTTTGTCAGCTCCCTGAACGGGGGAATTGGGACTCAGTTTTGTTTTAATATAGTTTTGTGGAGCCACATTTGATTATGTCACTCTGTGATGATAATACAAGTGTGGGTTTAGATGTCCTTAGATGCCCCTGCAGATGCACACACACACACAGGCTACAATTCTACCTCTGCTGCAAATTCTCATTTTAATCCAGGGGTGTTTGAGTAATGGGAAACAGTGGGCCAGGGTTTTAAAAGAGCCATCAGGTGAGAGGGCACCCTGAGAGCGAGACAAGAACAGAGCCGAGACTTGTGCTTTGAATCGGCGTCAGAATGAAAGCTCTCATAGTCTCCCCCTGCAAGACTGTCCAAGACCGTCCATTCTCACTCGTCGATGAAGAGGAAGGTGCACATTCCTCCCGCTCATAACTACATGTTCATGTAAAAAGAAACAGTGGCGAGGTAGAGGTGAGATAGATAAAACCTGAAGTCAATGTGGCCCTGATTACAGAGCTCCTCTCTGATTGGCCTGTAGAGGACAGGTGACATGGTTTTACAAGGTGTGTGGAACTAAAGGTGTGTGTCATTTTTGATGAGCAGGCTCATTTTTTTTTTCCATGTCAGATCAATTTCAGCTGTCTCTGTCTGCAGAGGACGTTCGATCATGACGTGAATGCATTTATGTGCTTTTGTTTTTTTTTGCATCCGGCCTGAAAAAACTTTAATTTTAAAATCTGCATCATCGTTGTCCATCCTCTACTTACAATTCCCTGTCATCCCTAAAGCTCGGTCTCTTGATCAGGATTTTAATCCCTTTAATTGGTCTCTCACCAAAATGACCTTCCCTCAGTTACTTAGTGCTGAACTGTTCAGTCGGCTCCATGAAAACAAGAGGAAAGCTCGACTCATCTTTAAATGATCAACACTTTATCCTCAAGGTGACCTGTCGGGAAATAAAACACCATGCTGATCAAGGGAAGCGCTTACAGGTTGAGTTTCATTTTTGAGAGATAATACTTTTATGTTTGAGCACCAATTATTGGATTGTATTTATTTCATTGCTGCTAATCTTTTGTTTCCGTCAGTCAGCCGCGTGTGAGTTATGTGTTACTACATTAATCTGCCAGCTGGATGAGGCCCGAGTGTCTTCCTCTGGGATTGTAATCGCTTTTTCATGGAAGTAAATTTGGCAAGGCTCAATTTCAGGTGTGACAAGGACGACCTAATTCTGCCACACAAGCGTTTTTTTTGTTTTTTTTTTATTCTCCACTGACATTGAAATGTACCTTAAGGGAACCTGCATTGTTTGTCCCATGTTGCCGGCTCTGTTGACCGATTGAGCGTCCGTATCTCTCTCGCCTCCAGCACATTAGGATGGATTATAATGAACCCCCCCCCCAGGCCAAACTGGAATTGGTTTATTATCTCATTGGATTTTTTTCTGCATTTTACCGAGATTTAAAACAAGCACCGCACTGCAGTTTTAAAAACTGTTCAACACATCTTCCTGCTTCACCCTCTTCCTCCTCCATCACTATGTTTGCTCCTCCTTTTGCTCCCATTACCCCGTCCTACACACCGCGCCCCCCCCCCTTCCTCCATCCTCCATCTCTAACAAGCATATTGTCTCCCCAGGTAGCGTGAGGGGTCCTGTTCTGCTGGTTGCTAATGGTAACAGGAGGGATTTTGCCGACGCAGCTCAGATTGTTAGAGTGGCCCTCACATGCTACCTCTGTGAAATACTGAACCCCCCCCCCCCCCCTCCCCCCCCTTTACCTGTGTAAAGAGTTAAACCAGGAGCCCTGAACCTCAGCGCCTGATTGGAGGGTGAGTCTGGTACACCTTGGTAAAGAGAGTACAATCATTCTTAAAGGAACAGTTGACATTCAGGAAACACATCTTTTTGATTGATATTGAGAGATAGATGAATGATTCTCTGTGGGGGAAAGACGCCGGCTTGGCTTTTGATTAATTTAAGCAAATTTCTCTGGATCCAAGTTTGCAGAAAATCAAAAAAAGTAGTCCACCATGCTAAATATCATAGCCTGACATCTTGTGCACAATTAATCTTACTCCAAATCATCATAGTGTTGTTTTAAATTTCAGTGAATGGGACACAGGAAAGCAATTAACCAAAGTAAAATATTTATCAGGCTTTCAACTGTGTATCAGATATTTTTTAGTTGAAGTCCAAGAAGTGAAAACAATCTCACAGCCACAGGGAGCAGTTGTGGATAAAGACAGGGGGGTGGTCCTCTTCATCTTGCAAGTCTTTATTTGCTTAGACTTCTCACTCGTTGTTGTTGCATAGGATGGGAATTTTAATTTTGAGTTTAATTTTAATTTTACAGGGACATTGCTTATTAATAAACATTTTGGTAAATATGCCAGAGTTAGCCAAAAGGCTAATTTTCATCTGTTGTCCCTGGTCAGATTTTATAAAAGGCTCCCTAAAAAAAAAAAAAAATTCAAACATCGCTAAAAGCTACAAATAGAAATATCATGACAGTAATTAAGCAGACAGGTAAGCAGCCACAGGAGAAAATATATAAACCATGCAGGATACACATGAAGCAGCATTTAGAGCATTTAAAGCAGCAATAGAAAAAATGTATATCATGAAGGACAGACATGGAGCAGCATTGAGCAGACATAACAATGTACCAAAAAATTAGTTAAAGCACGTATCCAATAACCTACTAAAGTAAATGTAACGTGCACACAACAAGACAACATGTAACACAATAAACACGTACAAATTACACAAGGCCACATATATAAACATTGAGTGAGCTATACCTGAAGCTCACCTCAACAGATAACTAATGAATCATCAAACCTTCCAATCAGCACTTTCAAAACCTATTTAATGAGCTTCAAATGTTCCTTAGACACTTTTAGAGTCAGCGTTCCTCTTCCTCTGCTGCTCTGTGAACATTTGTCCTCACGTTACCTTTTGGATTCATGCTCTGATTCCCCTCGTTTACTCTCATTCCACAAGCCTCACATACATTATCTTATTCTAATGCTCTATTACGATCGTGATGACCTACTTGTCACCGCGTCTCCCCCCCCCTTGCCAAATAAGCAGCACAATGACAGCATATGAAGCAGCTTCCAACTGCAGCTCCATGAAAGCCCCCCCCCCCCCATCACACGTCGGCCTCAACCTCTTTACAAATCATGTTGACGATAAAAACATGATAGGCTGACTGAAGAGGACGCTGGCGGCAGTGACAAATAACTACGATGAATTCATTCTCCTTTCACTCAGAGCCCGAGCGCTGCAGGGAGCCGACTGGTGCAGCCAATGTCGGATTACATGTGAGGCGCGCGGTGCTGCATTATTTATCAAAACATCACTTAAACAGCATGCGAGGCTGATCTTTCTCATCTTTCTCATTGCAGGGCTGCCAGCTCTGTCTGTATCCTGAGTGTGTGTGTGTGTGCGAGTGAATCAGCACACATGTTGCCTTTGTACTGTATGCATCACATCACATTACATTACGCTCATGCCAATATTCTAAACACGCTGTGAACTCGTCAAACGCACACTGCACAAAACATGATCACCACAAAAGTCTAAATCATCGCCACCCTTAAAAACACATCTCAGATTTCCAAAAATCCTTCAGCCGTGAGTCAACACAATGTGTCGCACTGCTAGAGCTAAATGTGATGAAGCATATTCAGTGTTACCATGGCAACAGCCATACTCACCTCCTGCTAGCTAGTAGCTGCATGCCAGCTGTAGCTAACATTTGGCACGTTAGAAGTAGCTCGTTCTGACAGTATTTATTGTGATAGAAAATGTCTTCGGCACTTTCAGCTTTGTCATCGCTTGTATTAGTGTGTTTTTTTTTTATTTTTTACCACACATCTTACCTCAGGAGAACCCCCCCGCCCCCCTACCCCCGCCCTCCTGTCTAACAGGGATAGTCTCCCGCTGTGAGGAACATGTGAACAGCCAGGTCAGGAGTATATCCGGAGCAGTCCTCCTGAAATGATCTAGATATTTTCAGGAGTGTACATGAGAAAACAGCTTATGTTTCAGTTTTTGTGTATACGCTGATACCAAATCTCTAGAAGTCTACACGGATCACAATTATACATTTTCAACATTGGATTAAGACCCTCCAGCTCCCCCCTTCATCTTCAGAAATTACAAATCGTAGTAGCAATTACTACCCTCATATAGTCAAAGGAGCTTTCTGCTTTCTTTTTATTTTATATATTTTTTATTTGTGAGGAAACCATGAACAATATTAAACATAAATGTTTCCATATGATGCATTGTACCAGAGTTATCTTGGAGCTAATTTACATCTGCAGTCCCCTTGGCAGGTCATAATTAAAACATCACTGAAAAGCTCAACTATATTTCTCACTCTTACCATATCTGACCGGGGGGAGCACGTCTCCTGCTACTCCTCTGTGTTGTACTCACTCTCAGGTGTTCGTACCTTTGGACACAAGCGTCTGCTTAATGAATTGTAGAATTGCTACATTAGAAAAATTCCCCAAATTTCACGCACCATTTATCTCATTTAATTTGCTTCTGCAGCTACAAACACCACCTTGTTATTTTTTAATAAATTCAGAGTGTACAACATGTCTCGACTCCAAGTGGAGGCATATCACTCCTGCTTCTGCAAAGGTGCAATAAATCAGTATTCTTTAGCGCGATGTGGGTTATAGCCGAGTCTCTGCTTTGTCGTTTAACTTCTGCCTGAAACCTGAAAAAGGCAATAACCCTGTGTAAAATTGTTTCCCCCGTTGCAGCATGTGTTTGTGCTCTGATTTGTTGAACTCTATTCTCCAGTCCGTCTTTTTATCAGCCTGAAGCAACATACAGTTAGAAAGATCTTTGTTGTTCTTCAGCAAGTTACGGCCCTGTATTAATGGACGGAGCGCTGTCTGAATTAAATTAAAGGTTTATTGCACACTTCAACCTCTCAGCTGAAGATAAACTTTGAGCACTATTTGAGCAAGCCTTTTCTTCTTCTCTTGTCGTTGCCCTGAGACTCAGCCGGTTTGAGCCGCCACTTAATCAGTACACGTTTGAAGAGGATTTTAAATGGGTCACATTTTTGCATTTCAGTTCTAAAGTCTTTATTTTACAGTTGGTCAGCAGAGCAGTATTTCAATTTTATGATTCATAACTTTGACGATAAAAAGTCGAAAACAAAAAAACGCCGTCTTATTCTGAAGGGGATTGTGTGTGCCCGTCCTGAAATCCAATGCCCGATAAATTTATGAGCATGCAGCCACGCAAAACCTGCATATGCATATTTGAATATTCAGTCCTTCGTATTCTCTGGAAAGATGTAGAAGTTGTGGGAATATGCAACAAGGACACCAACACGGTCACACACCCTGAAGCTGTGTGAACGTGTCGAGTTCTAAAAACTACAAGAGGAGGTTTAGCTAATAATCTGAACGTCATGATGTCAGATGGACATGATGGAGGCATGAGCTCATCTTTGTTTCCTCTGAGGTTCGACCTGGATCTCCCTCACTTTTTCCTTCCTCTTCCCTTCTGTGTTGCAGCATGTGTTGGTGCACATTGGGCGCCGTATGTTTTGCATGATACTACATCAGTGCAGACATACACAGAATTATCTCGTCAAAGACATTCAGAACACACTTCCTGCAGAAAACCTGGCTCATGCAGTAAACCCAGTGCTTTAATAGCCACACACAAACACATCAATCTTGAATATTGCATATTCTTTTAGTGCTTTAGGATCTTAATTTGTGTTGTGTGAAAGGCTTGTGGATATAAAAAATATGAAGTTGTGAAGTTTACCCACTCAAACAGCGATATCATTGCCTTTTAAATTTGGAAAAAGAAAGAAATTCAACGTTCATTTCAGGTGTTTGATGTCAGAATTAAAAATCACTGAAGACTGGTGGCGCATTGGTTAGTGCGTGCGCCCCATGTATTGAAGCTGTAGTCCTTCAAGCGGGCGGCCCGGTTTCAAATTCGACCTGTGGCTTCCTTTCCCTTATGTCATTCCCAACTCTCTCTCTCCCTGATTTCCGACTCCATCCACTTTCCTATCTCTCCAATAAAGGCACAAAAAGCCCCCAAAAAAATCTTTAAAAAAAAAATCACTGAAGACTTTTGAGGTGTGCATTTGTCCTCAAACCATTTTGATGCTCTGCTGTTTGTTTATGTTTGTGTGTGCTGCTGTGAATCACATTTTTTTTGTCCTTAAGGGTCTGTTGTGAACGACTAAAGAGTATGCAATATGAACTCCAGACAGTTTGTCCTCACCGGAGAGGACAAGTGCTCCTCATTCACACAGATACTGAAAAATAACAGAAATAAGAGGAAGCTTTGAGAACAGCTTGAGTCATTGAACACACCACGTGAAAGAGAAGTCTGGCTTATTTGTTAAGAGAAAAAATGTGCTTCTTTTTCTCACTTTCCTCCTCCTTCATGTCCCTCCTCTCTTCCCACAGGCCTTCGATGCATTCATCTACATCTTCTTTGCGTTGGAGATGGTGGTGAAGATGGTGGCTCTGGGGATTTTTGGCAGTCGCTGTTACCTGGGAGACACCTGGAACAGGCTGGACTTCTTCATAGTCATGGCTGGGTGAGCATCTTAATCATGAATTCAGCTTTAATCCCGCTTTCAGTAAAGCTTTTATTCCATGTTATTTAAAGAGGTGAGGTATAGCGAATGCGCTCCTAGAGCATGCAGTCTTCAAATGAAATGCTTTATAGAGACACAGAAACATCGTAGGGTATGCTATAAAAAAAAATCTATTAAGTTAAAAACTTAATTAATTCACCTGGGCTTTTAGCATGAATTAAATTAAAGAACGTTAAGGGTTGGAAAGAACTTGTTACTGTCGCCCCCTGGTGGTAGAACAAGATACCAAACTCCTTTAGAGTCCCTTTGCTCCTTTAAGAAAAAGCTAAAGACCCAGCGCATTCATAAACACCTACGTACTTAATGATTTTGATGATGACGATATTTGGGATGATTCTGATACTGATTAGAATTCTTGAGAGCAGCTGTGGATGTTGTGCTCTCCCTCTGGTCACGTCCTGTCAGCGTCTGTGTGCACTCACTGACATTGTTTCCTCCTCTCTAGATCTGTGCTCGTGTTGTTCTTACTCTCTGATGTTTGTCACTTTGGTTGAAAGCGTCTGCTAAGTGTTTTTTGTAGAATTGTAGATTTATGATGACGATATAAATCTGGACCATAAAAACGCTAAAACCAGCTGAAAAGCATGGCCACATATTCCTCCACCTTGAATGAAAGAGCACATATTTGTTGTTTGATTTGGGGGGGGGGGGGACTTTTTGGAACATATTAGCAGAGTGGAGTGCTTCCAGCAGGACTGGTTATTCTGAGCGCTTTATTAAATTCAGAAAGACGATTAATAAAGCTGTCAGGCGCTGTCAGGCGCTGCATGACTCTCAGTCACTCCAGACCCTAACATATCTGTGCGCCTGTAGTGCTGTGAAGATGAAGGACGAGAGGTCACCGAAGCTGTCTGATGAATAAACGACGGGTCAGCTCATGTGTGACGTCACGTTATCAACTCATAGTTTGTTTTTAATATGATGGTGTGAACAAGCTACACAACCAAACAGAAAAACCTCACACTCGTCATCCATTCTTCATATGTGGAGGTCAATAAAGTTCATACAGGACACGTCTGGGATTTTAAACCATCTTGGTGTTGTGCTGAATCATGACCAGTTACAGACTAGGTGATAAACTACGAGTCCTTCAGAGGGTGCAGTAAATATAAACATCAGAGAGGCAGTCTGTGGAGGGATATTCTTTCTCAAATGAAACCATTAAGACCAGCGGACTCTTAGCACATGCAGTATTGTATTAACATGTGTGTGGGGGGAGTTATCATGCTGCTATGCTTGAGTGTTGGGTTAATTCACTGGGGTAAAGATGAAAACACTTAGTCATTTTTTAGAATCCTCCCACATTTATTTTCACCATTCCATCATTTGTTTTAGCTTGATATTGTACTCTGGAGAGCAGACGTTGTTTTGGTGTTTCAGAATAGCATATAGTATGTTTTTACTGGAAGACGGAGTGACATGGAGGAATGAAAGATTGAGACTAAGAAAACTATTATTATTTTTTTTTTTTAGAAACATTTTAAACACCTTCTCACAACGACATATAAATATCCGTCTTCATTTTGTGTTAGTTGTTGCATTAGTTGGTCTTGATCTTACAAAATGTCCATCACACACACACTTAAACCATGAGCATAAAACAAAGTGAAAAGTAAGGCTAAGAGTCGGTGTGTGTGTGTGTGTGTGTGTGTGTGTGTGTGTGTGTGTGTGTGTGTGTGTGTGTGTGTGTGTGTGTGTGTGTGTGTGTGTGTGTGTGTGTGTGTGTGTGTGTGTGTGTGTGTGTGTGTGTGTGTGTGTGTCTATAATAGCAAAGAGAGGTAGAGCATCAGACTTAGCGGGGAGGTGGAGGGACATTTATTTTCATTTGAGCTGAATCTCTTTTTCCTCAGTGGATGCTCGTAGTTGTTGTGTGTTTGACAGTGTGCGTGTGCGTTTGTTGCACAGATATAAACACACACACACAGATTACAGCCAGCCTTTTGAGTTTGTTTAATGTGTGTATGTTGTGTGTCTCTCTGTTTGTATATGCATTTATGTGAAAGCCTCTGCTGTCGTTTTGCTCCTGGCAGCTTCCATTAGATTAGCGTCGAGGCTAATTGCGCGGGGCAGTGCCAAACTCGCCCGGGCCAAATCGCAGCCGACAGTCTGCTATGAGCTCCATGTCTGTTACCCACGGGCATCACCTCGCTCTCTCACCCTTATCTCACCCTCTTTCTTTTCTTTTTCTCGCGCTCGGGTGAACATCTTCCCTTGTCACCCCCCCCCCCCCTGTCAGATCCCGCACCGAGCAGGCTTTCACCCTGACAAGCTCTACAGGGGGGGTTTCTTATTTTGGCTCCAAAACCCTCGCCCCACACAAAGCGCCTCCTTGAGCCTGTTTTATTTTTCATACTTTATATTTGAGTTTAGCCTAATCCACTGCAGTAAGACTTATTTTTTCCTACCAGTCTGGTATCAGCTGCAACAACAGAAATATGTCTCTTCAGCATGTCCCCCAGATTTTTCAATCCAAGAAAGAAGCACGACCATTTTCACAAAGAAGGCAGTCTTGACTTCCGCACGTATTTGACAAATTAGAAATGAGCAAGACTGACTGGTTTTGATGGTTTTGATCGAGAACATCAAGCAGCAATTCCACCAAAAGCAGAATCAGACTAAGTTGGTTGTTGTAGTGAGAATGCAAGATTAAAAATGTTACACTGCCTGCGCTGTCTCTTTAAGGCTCTGGATTCTTGTTTCAATTAGTAAAAACCATTAAAAAAGAAAATCATCATTGTCTTCGTCCTGCTGCTACAGTACAGTGAGTGATGTCAGATTGAGAACAGTGAACATTGAACAGCAGCCACGTTTAGGTTTATCGTTCTCTGTTTTAGATATTCATAGATACAAGTTGCATCGCTGATTGCATTTGATGTTCCTGTCCTCGCAGCCTTCAGTCGCTCAGCTGTTCCATGTAATTAAAGTGTACACAACAAGATAGTGCTGCAGCTGTGGTAACTGTTTTCTCATTGTTTTCCCGGGGCATCTTGTCAGTTGAGAAAGTGTTGTTTCAGAACTGTCAAAAGAGAGAGAGAGTGTTGTTATTTATGTAAATGATGCAGACACACTTCCTGCCTGGTCGTCGCCCTAGTTTTTGCGGTGCCGTTGTCCTTTTTTTTTGGCTGATTCGACATATTTTATCGGCATCGGTGAGAGGAATCTCTCTGATTGGCTGTTCAGAGGTCTCATTTCTCTCTGTAGTCGCCATGCTTTCACCCATTAGTGTGGTTTCTCCTTATTTGTCTCCTCCGCCTCTTCTTTTCTTTTTCCACTAAAAGACCAAGGGCTGACAACGCCAGCGCCATTTTCAACTTTTTATCAGACATTATTCTCCATTAGTAGACTACCTATAATACGTGTGGTGAGCGACAGCAGTGTGAAAATGGTCTTCTCGTATCATAACAACGGACTACCGCCCCCTGCTGGCATGGAGGGTTATTTCCTCTCACTGCAGAACGTTGGCCTATAGGCTGTAGTCTTTGCGGTGTGTTCAAATGCAACTTTTTGGCCAAGACAAAAGGCGACGCCACAGGCTGCCTTCATCGTCACTAGTTCTTGGTCGTCTGAACTTTAACCTCGATGCTAACTTTGATGAAAGCACGACGATAAACTCTCTACAGGTGTCGATTCAAGGCTCAGTCCTTTTCCTCATCTTCTGTCCTTGCACTCGGGCCTAACTTGGATTTCCCCTCAAGCTCTGCATGTCATATTGATATAAACGCACACACACACACACACACACACACCAACACACACACACACACACACACACACACACACAGAGTAGTCACATTAAAGCATGAAAGAGATGAAGGCGTCACAAGCAAAAAAAAAGGAATTTGAAAAATAGGAAACATTCATAAAAAAAGGACGCTTCCGGCAGTCCACTAATTACCCTCCCAAACACAGCGGCCTGATTGATGTGAACACTTCTATAGAGCCTACACACACACACACACACACACACACACACACACACACACAGCGCACACACACACACACACACACACACAGCGCACACCTACTGTACAAAGACACACACACTTCTGAAGACCCACACACACGCAGGCACATCTGTGATCTTTTGATTTGATGCTCTCATCTGTCCTCCAGATGCGTTTGAGTTACTAACAGATAAAAAATGTGTTTTTTTAAATATAATTATTTAGGTTTTAATGAATGTCAGCTGTGATATAATTTCTTACTTAACCTCGCAACACAATCAAACATCATAAAAAGATCAACGTTTTGTGCCTGTTAGCTCGCTAAGGGGAGGAAACGTATTGTTTTTATTGTTTCTAAACCCCCGTGTGACATCTTGGCCTTCTGTTTCAGTCTCTCTGCAGCCGTGAAATCATTCGAGCTACTGCAGATATCTGTAGAGTCTGAGGGGGACGGGGTTGTAATAACGCCACTATACTCCCAGTTGGAAAAGCCTGGCCCCAGAACAACTCTTGTGCTCTTCTCTATACTCTGACATTTCCATCAGGCTGCTGTGTGGCATTTTCTGTAATTTGGACTACGCTGGTTACAGCAAATTGGAAAAACTGTGACATGCCTCCAGTCCTCGACAAAGATCCCTTCAAGTGGGATGCTCATGGGGCTTTAGAGAAAGAGCAAAAAGAATAGGATTGTCACAATTTTCCTATATTTTGATGATACCACATGTTTTTAGTATCTGTAGTTTTGATGAGCGATAATATCAGAAAGTACTGACACTTTAAAAATCTAAATCTAAATCATAGGACAATTTTGCTTGCAACCTTTTGGTACTGAATCATTGCACAACTTATTTGTACATTTAAGATAGTGTGCAGCAGCTAGCCTGCAAGTTATTTTGGTCATCAAAAACAATAAATCACCCAATGCTGAATGCCTAAGTATTCTGTTTTGGTTGCTTTGGTGTGGAAACAGGTATCAAAATCATTTGATATGAAAAGTGTGATGTAGCTCTCTCTAAAGATTTATTTTTGGGCTTTTTTTGCCTTTAATTGAAAGATAGGACAGTGGATAGAGTCGGAAATCAGGGAGAGAGAGAGAGAGAGAGAGTGGGGAATGACATGTAGGAAAGGAGCCACAGGCTGGATTCCAACCTGGGCCGCCCGCTTGGAAGACTATAGCCTCCATACATGGGGCGCACGCACCAACCACTGTGCCACCAGCGCCCCGATCTAGCTCTCTCAAACGCCTCTGCAGATGTATTCTGGTTTAGATTTTTCACTACCACATGGATCCATTGTTACTTGTTGGGCTGTGCAGCTAATCCTGCTCCAGTGTGAGCTGATGTGTTGGTGGAAACAGCTTCCCTGTGGGATTAATAAAGTACGACATTATTGTAAATGACACGCTTCATCGCTCTCTCTATGTGAGAGACAGCGAGCCTCGGCATGTTTTTGTTAAAGCCACTAGATGTGCTGCGGGTGTTGTGAAGCTGTGGTGGTTGGTATCATGCTGTCACACACACTGTTGTAGCCCCCTGGGCTGACACACACACACACACACACGCTCCACCAACAGTGCACCATGCACAACCAGCCTGCACACATTCACAAGCACAGTGGCAATTTCTGCCTCATTTAAAAACACATACAATGTACACTCTCTTTCCCCTAAAATCTGCGTTTATGATAACAGTCTTGTAGTTAAAGTGCGGTATGACTAAAGCTACACACTCGTCTTTGACACGCTCGTGCACACATGGCAAACTGTGGCCGTTCTCCTGTGAAAGTGCTTTGGGTTTGGGGGCACAAACAACTTAGCCGTGCTGTGGAAATGACTCGCTAACAGATGCCAGGCTCTGACTGAGCCACAACATCCTGCAGGCAGCACTTAGAATAGAATGAATCCCTCTTTTTCCCCCTGCTCTGCCGCTCTTTTCTTCCTCACCTCCCTTTCATGTCATTCTCCTCTTTTGATGCTTTGTCACTTTATCCCCCTCTGCCAATCTCTCTGGAGTCTGTTGCAAAGCTCGTTGCATTACATTTCCTATGGAGTTCAAGGCTCACACGGCTCTGGGACAGGCCAGACATGTGAGACTGGATCAAAGAGTGACCACTGATGTTGAGCCATGAGTAAAGATCTCTGGTAACTGCTGGAGCCGTGGTAATCCCTTTTTGTGATATTTCTTCACCCCCTTTGTGACTACAGAAAGTTGACGCTCTGTTCTTTTTTCTCTCTGTCCCTTCCTCTCTCTCTCTTCCTCCAGGATGGTCGAGTACTCGTTGGACCTGCAGAACATCAACCTGTCAGCTATCCGGACTGTGCGGGTCCTGCGGCCCCTTAAAGCTATCAACAGAGTGCCAAGTGAGAACACGTTAAGATTTCATGTGACTTCTGGTTTTCTCTCTGCTCATGCTGGAGTTTCTCTTTTTGCCTTTCTGTGTTGGTGCATTCACATTTGCACAAAACTCCTGAGAACTCCATGACATTTTCAGGGTGAGCTGATTGTGTGAAAAAACAGATAGCAGAATTGTTCACTCTGACTTTACCTGAAATTCTTCCTGCAAGCCTCTATAGTAAATTGTCCTTGTGAAGTCGGGGCGAGCTGATGTGAGAATGCAGCAGGAAATATTCAGGAAAATTCAACGCCAGGGAGTGGGAGGGGGTGATGACATTTAAAATCCTGCGACCGCAACATGATCATAGACTGTTTGCACGTAATGACACTGCCTCAAGTGTTTTTTTATTTGCCAGTATGTTCTTCCTTGCTCTTTTGTTGATGTTGTAAAATGTGTCAAACTAACCCTATCACTGATATACTTGGATGTTAAGGCTCTATTGCTTCGTCCACCACTCCTGCATCGTTCTCTATTAATTCATCAGCTTGAATATGTATGCACGTGTTTCACATCCCCAGCTCCTCCTTTCGCCCGGATGCTACCTTTTCCCCGTGAGGATCGTTAAACATTCATCTTATGCTTAATCACGCAGCCCACTCAGGCCCTGAGTCACAGCTTTATCAGATTCCCAAACCGTCCATTAATGCTGCTTCGATGATCAGTCCGTGACCATAACCTTGTACTTCTCATCTAAAACTCCGTTCTTGGCCAACTTTTTTTAATTCCTATTGATTTCTTTGTCCTGCTGCCCCAACAGGAACCTCTTAATCATTCTGAGCACCAATTATCCTTCCCAAGCTCAGATCGAACCGGCGTCATCACTTAGTTCCAGCACCTTAGCAGTTAGCTCAAGCATTAGCGGCCAATGCTAATTTAAAAAAAAAAAAATGTATTATTACTTTATTGCAGGCTGTTTTACTTCATTATAAGTTGTCATATTTCATCACAAATTTTGTTCATCCTGGCACATTTTTATATATAATTTTTTAAACACACAAGAATACATACAACATGGAATAAAATAAAAATGAATAAAAATCCAAAGAAAAGGTACGAAGAGAATATAATTAAATTAAGATTTAGAAAAAAAAAATAATGCTAATAATAAGAAAAATAATAATAATAATAAAATTTAAATAAAACCGTAAATTCATTTACAGCCAATGCTAATTGTGAGAATAAAGTTTTAGAGTCTTAAAAATAATTTTCTTGGTTTGTTTTGTTAATACATTTAATAAAATCTATGTTTTTATAATGATAACACAAACCTTATGTGATTGATAATACGTTCTTGTTAGTCCTGAGATGTTAGCAAGCCGCTATCTCTGGTCTCAAAAAATGAAGCCAATGCGGAAGTGCAAAATCCTGCAGTTCGCCGAGTGTCCACTAGAGGCTGGCTCCAGGAACACTGGAAGTCACATACACACCACAGCATTTTTACACCATAATTAAACATGTTTACAGCCTGGTACAAAAAAACTAAACAGGTCTGATTAGTTATTGTCATCACTGGAACACACTGTTGTTCATCAAGAGGCTTAAAAAGGTTGACTGAAAGTTAATATTTACAGTCTATGGATGTTAACGACTCACACGTGCAGTTTTAAAAGCTTGAACTCATCAGGTCAAACAATCACTTTGGCGCTCTCATTATCAAGTGGCCCAGATGTCTAACCCCCTGCAGAACATCCTGGCTGATCAAAGGATACAAACTTTTCCTCGATATCTTAAAGTCCCTGAGAGAGACTTTAAGCTTTTCCACTTCCACTTTTTAAAAAAATCATGAAACAAGTCTGCAGCAGATGGGGAAAAAGGGAAACCTGTTTCGAGAGACTGTGAAGAGAAAATGTCACATGTGAGGGATAGAGATGCACAGATAGAGGACAGAGACGCTGTTTAAATCTGATTATTGGATTCTTTCTGGCTGCACAGGCTGAGAAGACTGCGGGCAACTTATGAATCATTTTAAGCTTAAATCTCGTCCTGTTGTGTTTCTCTGCTGTTCCTACAACCCCCTCTGTAACACTTTATTGTTCTTAACTTTTTACTCTTAACAACATTGGTTCCATATCTCTGCAGGTTCTTCCATTTTAATGTAATCACCTGAAAAAAGTTGATTTCAAACAACTTAGTTAAAAGTTAGCTTTCAGATGGAGCAAGCAACCAGGAACGTTCTCTGCCATGCAGCAGCGTCAACAAAGCATGCATTTTGCACTTTGAGTAGTTTGATGAGAAGATATTGTAAGCAGTTTGCAAAGTGTTTGAGAGATTAGTTTTCAGATTGCTTTATTGGATTACACTTCATGTCATGTTTCTTTGTGACCATGAGTTAGTTACATGATGTTTGAGGGCCATTATATTATACAAGTGTATGCAATGAACTATAACTGTCACCTTTCTTTCAAAGTCAATATAAACTGAAATTACAAGCTTGGTAAAGCTAGAAATTCTACCAGAGCTGTTTTATTGGATCATGTATCATGCGAGTGTACCTGAGAGGTGCTGGAGAGTTAATATGTGAATGTTTTATCGCAATTTGGTCTGAGCCTATTCCTAGTTTCTGTTTATTTGATTTCACATTGTGTGTGTCTGTGTGTGTGTGTGTGTGTGTGTGTGTGTGTGTGTGTGTGTGTGTGTGTGTGTGTGTGTGTGAGAGTACATACAGTACTGTTATTGTTTATGTCGGTAAGCTGCATGAGTATGTGGTCGCCTCGTTTCATCTGCTATCTGTGACCCCATTAGAGGTGAGGAAGCATGGGGATAAAGCTATTTGTTCCTCCATTTGTTGGATTTCTGTTGTGCCCACAGATTCACAGGGAACACGAGCACATCCTGACCCCTCACACACACCCCAATTTGTAACCTTCCACCAAAGCGGGCAGATAATAGTCCTGCAGTATGTGTTTGTGTACAGTTGTCAGACTTCTGTTTGGATGAAATTGGTGCGGAACAGAGGGAGTGCTAGACAGGACGGGAGAGGTAAGGACAGTAAAAGACAAGAAGCAGTCTTTGGTGGATGAAAGCAGAAGAAAGAGAGAAGAGAACTCTTGTGGTTCTTTAGTGAATAGGCCAGGCAGATAGTTGAAAATGTGTTTCTATTGTGGTGTGAGGAGGACATCCATCTTTATCTGGGAACAGCAGGAGCTGGCAGAGTGTACAGTCACAGGAGGAGAGATGGATGGAGGCAGGTATTAAAGAAGAGGGAATGAGGAAAAGGAGAAGAGAATGTTGTTTTCTTTGCTTGTTTTACTTTTGTTTGACATTTAAATGTAATATCAGTGTTTAGTTTGGATGTATTTTCCTCTTTACTTCTTCTCTGCTGCTTATTTTGGCACTCCCTATTTTCCGGCACAGCCTCCGGACGTGTCTCATTCCTGTTCTCTCCCTCCATTTGTCTCTCCCTCTCTTCACCCAATTAGGCCTAATGGGACAGTGGCCTAATGACAGGGACCCTGGGGAACAAACACATTTAGTCGTGCCTCCAGTGCCACCAGAGACACACACACGCACCAGCAGCGCCGCTGCTCTCCATTTAATACCAGTTGACGAGATAAATTAGCCAGAGGAGGAAGACGGTCTCTTGGGTCTCAAGATAAAAATTTGTGACATAACTTCAAAATTACTTTTATTGCTTTTTCATTGTTATAATCCACAATAGGCCCATTGATGTCATATCAATATGTTAATAGTTTCTTAAAGGAAAGCATGAACTACAGCTTTATATTATTATAATAATTCCTTTATAAGACTTTGCCTTCTTGCACACTCTTAACTCTGCTGCCGTCTATATGTGAGGGATAAATGAACCTCTGAACCGGAGTGCATACTCACTCGTGTAGATGTGGTAAAAATCCGAAGGGAGTGATGGCACTGACTTATGGAATGGGGTAAACTTTTATACCAGCTTCAGAATCAGAATCAGATTTATTTACAGCCAGGTATGCTTACACACACAAGGAATTTAACGTGGGTGAACTGTGCTCTCTTATGTGCAGGTACAACATTAAATATCAACAATAAACATAATAAGAAAAGATTAATATTTACATGACTAAATATGAAACAGTGCAGTGGTGAATAGTGCAAAAGATGCTGAAGTAACATGATAATAACAAAAATGCAGTTATGTGACAGATGGGTCAATTAAGATGTCAATTACAGTATTTACATTAATAAGTGTCCGTAGATTGTCATTTAAATGAGATAATATATATATACATATATGTATATTCACAGTGACACAAGCTTGTGCTTATGTTCACTTGAGTTTGTGTATGAGTGTTATGCATGGATTTCAGTTTGGTGGCTGTCAGGTGAATAAAGATAAACTTTACTGATCCCCCATTGGGATAAATTTCTTTGTTACAGCAGCTCAAAACAGTAGTATAATTAGTAAAAATAGCAAAAAGTTAAAAAACAAACATATTTACATTAATTAAATAAAGCAAGAAAATTACAATAGAGATAACATGATACTAGGCATATACTATAAACACTTTCACTTGTGGAAAGACAGAGGACAGTTCTGATTAAAAACACACAGTGTGTAGAATGACTGATTGTGATCAACAGTATTAGAGTCTGAACATTATTAGAGTCAATGAAATAGAATGCATTTACAATAACGCTTTGCAAACTCCACAACATGAATGCAAAAGGAGTGAAAAGATGTCCGTCAGGAACACGTTCATGTGTCCGTCTGTGATAACGGTCCATCGGAAACACCTACCAGATCCTAGGGGCTTCAACTCCTTTGCATTCATGTTGTGGAGTTTGCAAAGCGTTTTTCACAAATGCATTCGCCTGACACCTCGCAGGTATGTGTGCATACTTCATCATGGTTCTTTTCTCCCTCCTTCTCGTCTTTGTGTCTCTCTCGCAGCTTGTCTCCTGTCATTCTGTCTGTCTGCAGTTTAGCTGCACTGTCGTGTTTATAACACATTAACCTACCGTTGAGTTGTTATTCACGATTCCCAGTATGCCACTGAAAAACACAAACACATCAGACACACAGGAGCATAATCAGACTACACGCACACACACAAACACCTCTCAGGTGGCAGTACGGGGTAGTGTCACCTCATGAGTGTGTCACATGTTCGTTTCCATTCTTCATCCAGTCGGCTCTCTTCATTGCTCTATCCACATCTCGATGTGTCATCACTGCAGGACAGACTGATCCCCATCGTTTAAGGTCATCATTGTTTGACTCCAGGACACGCTTGTTTTTCTGCAATCAGGTTTCGTCTGATCCTAAACGAGACTCCCTGAAGACTCATTACACTTCTTTGTTCATGCCGTGGACGGGTTTGAATCCGCCGCTGTGCAATCTCTAACGAATGTCATAAAATGAAGGAGGGTGCCACAACTCAACCTTGTGCTTTAGAAATTACTTTCAATTACTTCTAAATTGAAAAAAAAAAAAAATACATTAGAAAGGGAATGCAGTACAACCAAGATGAGGTTTTTGAGAAAAGCCCACAGAGGGTTTCTATTCCCCTTTTTCTCCGTCTGACTTTTCTTTCAAAAACGTGCAAATAAACTGAAAAAAAAACCTGGATGTCGGTTTAAATAAACTTACCTGGAAACACTGAACACACATTTGATCTTTTCACTATAACATCCACAACTCAAGCTCCACTGACAACCTCTTTGTCGTGTGTAGGCTTCTTACTGCTCAAGGTAAGGAACAGATACTGGTCTTAGTTAAATGAAAAGAATAACACTGATTTAAAACTGACATTTATCCACATTCAACATCTTTCCTAACCTCTACCTTAGTGTTGTACAAGCCTTAACACTGTCACAGTCTTGATCAGGGATGCCAACCGCCTAAGTACTGCCCCCTACATCCAATCTGACCACTTCCCTGTGACAACAAAGATTGAAGCAAAGTCCCTCTTTGGCAAAACACTTGAAGGTCACATTTAAGCAGTTTAAATAAGTCTCAGAGCTTCCTAAAACATGTGTGTGAAGTTTCTTGTTCTAAATCCACTCTGATCCTGTATTTGATCATGCCTATAAACCCCTCTATTTCAGCCCTGCTCAGAACAGGCTGTTTCTGTGTCTGTACCTTTAAATATGTAAATGAGCTGTGTCTGACCACGCCCCCTCTCTGGAAGGGCTTGGTGTACTCGGTCTTTCTCGCTCCATGTCCTATTGTTTAAGGTAAGAAGGCAGACTCAGAGGGCAGAACAAACACCTAGCTGTGGGAGTGTCACCCACCTGGGGGAGGGGTTACTGCCCTTTGTGATGTCATGAAGGGAAAATCAAACGGCCTGTTTGACCACACATTTTCTGAAAAGTAGAGCAGGGAGAAGACGGAGAGGATGGACTTTTCTCATCATTGGGGGGTTTGTAGACGGACTAGGGACACATATTAGAGTTAGAACAGCATGGTGAAGTGATTTTTGCATAATATGTGACCTTTAATTATTTAGTATTTTTAACAAGTAATTGCAGCCTTGTAGTCCAAGCACCTGATAAAAGATGTGCATTAGAGCAGTTTACACGCTGATTTTTCTGTCCTCATCAAAAGTGTAAGCCTGTGACCTTCTGAAACACACAGGTATGCGTATCCTGGTGAACCTGCTGTTGGACACCCTGCCCATGCTGGGCAACGTGCTGCTGCTCTGCTTCTTTGTCTTCTTCATCTTCGGCATCATCGGCGTGCAGCTGTGGGCTGGGCTACTGAGGAACCGCTGCTACCTGGAGGAGAACTTCACCCTGTGAGTGCAACGCCATAGATCACTGAATGTGTGTGTGTGTGTGTGTGTGTGTGTGTTTGTGTTGAGGGCACTTATTTTATACAAGTCTAAAAGTATGCTGTATGTTTCCTCGATTTTAACTTCACAACGTACAGAAGCGTTACTCTGTCTTCAAGCCTCTCTACCTTTTCCCCTCTTTCAATCTCTCTCGCTCAAGCTTCAAAGCCACAGTCACTGAACAGCTTTTCCCAGTTTGCAACTGAGAGCGTGATTAGAATCCAGCTGCATGCCTCCATATTCATGACTCGACATGACAGCATCACCCACCGTGAGTGTGTGTGTGTGTGTGTGCGTGTGTGCGTGTGTGTGTGTGTGTGTGTGTGTGAGTGACATTCACCAGTGTTCAGGGGTGTTTCATTTCATGGCTTTCTCTCAGCTGCCTTTCTCATGTTGGCATCACTCTGCTGTAAAGACACATTCCCCTGATGTGTGTATTTTAATATGTATATGAGCTCGTACTCTCTGCTAAGGTCTCTGCTTTTTGTTGACACAGCATATTCTAATGTCAGACCTCAGAGCCGGATGAAAGGAGACACGTGTCACCTTAAAGTTGAGAGGCAACATTAACCGCAACAACCTTTTGTAGCAGTCGCTCCATGAGGTTACGTTAACCTTTGTTTTCTGCCATTTTCTAAACATGTAAGGGTGACTGTTTGTGTAATTGAGCAAAAATTGAGCACAAATTATTATTATGACTAAAGTAGTATTTTTGCATCTTATTTAAAGCATTGTGCTAACATATTCTGCAGGTTTTTTCAGGGTGCTTGTGAGCTTAATTAGAGAGGTCGTCCTGAGTTAGCGCTGGAGGACTATTATGCTAAGCAAAGGGCTAACATTAGCTCTCTGGGAGGTTATAATGGAGTGGGCTAAGTGTCGCAGTCAAGTGCAATATTCACTTTGGCATTTTACACCCTCCCTCTTCTGATCTCTACCTTCTTCTCATGCTTCATGCTGCCTTAGTCTTTCCTTTCTGCCTCGTTCTTTTCTTCTTTTTTTTTTTTTACCAACTCTCCTCTCCTAATAGCCTGCCTGTTTTCCTCCTGATTTATTTCTCCAATTTGAAAAAAATAATAATAATAACACATTCAGAGCTGGAGCGATTTGTTGTGGAGACGCATTCGTTCTCTGAGCTGCCTCATTACCAAACATATTTTTTCCTCTAATGACCGCAGAGAGCGGGTCAACCGCACCTAAAAAGACATTTTTATTGTGAAGGAGAGTTTGTTCGATTTATTTCCTAGAGCTAGATTAAGAAGTCGGTCTCGCACATATTTATCTGTTTCTATATGGTGTGCCCTTCTCTTTTTTTTTTTTCAAACATTACTTTTTTTCCTCCCAAGTGTCCTAGCTTGGAAACTTTCTCTTATCTGTGCCGCTCTGAAGCCTCGATCTTTACCTCTGCCTCTTCATCGGCAGGTGTGTTCTCAGTGTGATGCCAAGTTTTTGCTGTGCCACGCTGTGCTATGCCGGGTCACTGGCAGGGGGGAAACAGAATTCATTCATGCTCCACTAGCCTGACAGCCCACCCCACTCCTCCCTCTCTCTCTCTCTCTCTCTCTCTCTCTCTCTCTCTGTCTTTGTCTTTCTTTTTCTCTTCATCACTTACTTCACCTGAGCATCATAATAATTCAACTATTTCAAGGTCACCCACAAGCCTTCCTCCTTTTAAGATCATCCTTTTCTTGTGTCCTCCGTTGAATTACAACATGTTACAGTGCTGTATATCTCATTAAAGGCTTTATATGTGATTTTTCACACTTAAATATAATATAAATCAAGTATATCCTCTGAAAATAACTACCGTAATGACCGTCTACAATGGGTGTAACACCTGAGTCCCACTCTCTGTGATGCTTTCCGAGTTTTCCGAGTCCTATCTTCACTTTGTTTACATCGCCGGGATGGCCGGCTGACTCCTCCCCTCGTGCATAAAAGTTGTTTAATTGAGGGACTAGAGAAAAGAAGAATAACATACTGTACTCACTGCTTAACTGTGTTTCTAGATCACGATCATTTCAGGTAAATTTACATGCAGTGTGAAGATACGAGCATAATAAAGATCGCTAGCATTAGCATGCTAACACAACAATGCAGCGCGAGTTGTTTTCATTCTGGTGCTCAAAGGCGACATCTGCTGGATCAAAAAATCGCATATGAAGCCTTTAAGTTATGTCTCATTGTAAACCAGAGAATCAATTCTGGCTTTCTCAGATACTTCCTATGTCGTTATGAAGTCATATATCTTGATATGGCCGCTGTTATCGATCCTCCTGCCTGTGCTTACATGTGTGGTTTTGTGGTCGAAGCAAAAGGAGAGATATTCCTCTTATGAACATCAGCGTTGACTGGAGCCGGCTATCAACAGGAGGAGACAGCGAAGGACGACGAGAGAAGAGGGGAGAAACGGGAGATGATTGTAAATGAGAGACTGGTGCTGAGGGGAGAAGAGATTCAAAGGGAGAAAAACTGTAAACGAGAGAATAGCGGGGTAAAGAGAGAGAGTAAAATACCTCAGGTGTTAGATGCACTAGTGTGACAAGGTGTGCTAATATAGATGAAGTATATCGAGGCAGGTGAGAAACTGTGACCGTGCAGCTTTTCTGATAACTCATCCGCTGCAGAAAAAAACAAAACAGGAATGAGAAAGCAGGCTGATATGTGCAGAGAAGCAGGGATTAGATATGGAACAAACAACAACAACAGAGCCTCCAATAAGAGGGTTAAAGTGACTGACAAAGACGGGTGGAGTTACCCTGAATGAGTGTGTTCTGATGGAAAAGGTCTTTTTGTGCCCTCTCCAGAACCAGAACTAAAGTACAAGCATCCTACACCAGGCCAAGGAGAAGTGCTTTGAATGATTTTCTTTTCTATCTTTTTGTTGGTTGAAGTAATGAAACATGTTTACAGACTCATAATAGTCTCATCAGCACACAATCACAGCGCCGACAGCCATCTTTAACTTCAAGTAAATCTATAAAGTGTAAATACGTCTGAGTGCCCCGGCTGACACGATGTGAAAGAGAAACTGTTTGGCATGCCTCCATTAAATCTTAGAAATAAAAAAGGGCGACATCTCAGGAAATGATGAGGCGCTTCACATGGTGGCAATCACTCAGATTCAGAATTTAGAGTCGTGCAGTTTGGCAGGAATCAGCCAAAAACAACTTCACACTCACTCACTTAACGAGGGGCCACTTACAGGTGGTGAGTGAGTTCATTTATGGGGAGTATAGTGTTTGTGTTTATGTGTGAAAAAGGTGTCAGTGAGAGAGAGGATAATCTGTTTTCCTGCTTATTTCACGCTCACGTACGCACACACTCTCACACGCTCTTTCCACATGACTTATTTTACATGATTAAACAATCTGTTGTCGGCTGCTAAACACAATCCAAACAAACATACTTGGCCCGTATCTCTAACCACACATGAAACAGCTGCTTCAGTATCAGGACATCCAGCAGAAATCCAGGTCTATTAACAGAGAAGAGTATGGTTTCTAAACAGGGATTAGAAAGATGTCTGTGTCGGGATTGGAAAGGTTTTCATCAGGGGGAAACGTGGACATTTCATCACAGAGCCAAACTCGGCACAAAAATAAAATCCTACTCAGGAAACAGGAAAATGAAAGCTACTGATGTACTGTAAGTGGCAATTAAGAACATTTGGAACAAGGCACTGATAGACTAGTGGTTAGTGCGCGCGTCCCATGTACAGAGGCTTAAAGTCTTTATATGTGATTTTTCACATTTAAATGTAATATAAATCAAGTATATCCTCTGAAAATAACTCTGTGAGTCATGACTGTCTACAATGGGTGTAACACCCGAGTCCCACTGTCTGTGATGTTTTCAGAGTTTTCAGAGTCCTATCTTCACTTTGTTTACATCGCCAGGACGGCCGGCTGACTCCTCCTCTCGTGTATAAAAGTTGTTTAATTGAAGGACTAGAGAAAAGAAGAATAACATACTGTACTCACTGCTTAACTGTGTTTCTAGATCACGCTCATTTCAGGTAAATTTACATGCAGTGTGAAGATACGAGCATAATGAAGATCGCTAGCATTAGCATGCTAACACAACAATGCAGCGTGAGTTGTTTTGGTTTCATGCTGGTGCTCAAGGGCGACATCTGCTGGATGAAAAAATCGCATATAAAGCCTTTAAGCCCTCAAGAGCGCGCGGCAGGGGTTCAAATCCGACTGGCTCATCCTTTTCCACATGTTATTCCCCACTTTCTCTCTCTCCTTGGTTTCTGACTCTATCCTCTGTCCTGTCTCTAAAATAAAGGCATAAAAAGTCCCCCCAAAATAAATCTAAAAAAAAGAAAAATCGAACAATAAAACACAATTGAGAAGTGTTGATGAAAACATCAGGAAAGGACATGTTTGTAAGAATACATTTCTTGGAAACTCGTCACTTGGGTGCTCCTCTGGTTTTCACATTGCACCATCGGGTCTCCACCAGGAATTAAACATTAGAGAAAAATAGCAAAGAGAAAGTACAGGAGTGCTGCTTTAGCGCTGAGCGACCTTGAGATGAGCCGGCCTCTAAATTGAATGCAAAATGTATTCTTGTTCTTTGTTCACTTCCTGATGAAGTTTACAAACTCAGAAGTCTGCTGTGAACTTTAGGAGGAGGGGGGGGGGGGGGGGGGGGGGGGGGGGGGGGGTCTATTCAGACGGGCAATTTAACGCCTCCTTCTCTGCTCCAAACAGAGAAGGAAGGACCGTGTGGGATTGGATGAGACGTCTTATTCTTGTGTGGTGGTGTCTGACTTCTTCTCCTCAGGCCACTCATTTTGTCATGTCCTGACCAAAGCATGACCCCGCCCTGTTTACTGCTCCTGTCAGCACGCCTTTGGTTCGCTGCACTAGCTTACGGCGCTGCTCTCTAGTTCACTGCTGGGTCAGGTTTTTTGGGGGGGGGTTTTTCTCTCACCCTCACATATTGTATCTCTCACGGCTCCATTCTCCTCCAGATAATAGTGCAGTAAAGTACCAGCTTCTGGATGTCTTTTTTTTTTATAGAGTGTGATTAAATGTATTTTTTAATTGCAGGAGATTGAAGAGACAAAATAGTGAATCTTTTTTAAAGGATGAAAAGTAGGTCTTTGCATGTTTTTGCATGTATGTGTGTGTTCACAATGGAGACAGGATATACTACCCTAGTGCTTGTTTGCAGAGAGAGCGTACTACCTAATCATATAGCATCATTTGCATTTCTTAATTCACCAGCCTGCCTTTAATGACACACTTATCTCACAGGCTTGGTTGAGTACTTCCAGGGATTTACTTTAAGTGACTGTGCAGCAGCAAATGTCCCTCGTCGCCCCTTCCCACTTCATCTCTCTCTTTCTCTCTCTTTCTCTCTCTTGACTGTTGAAAACAGAATAATCTACTGTGTACTATATTATTCCAAAAAAACTCAGTTTCTCACCTTGTCCCCTCCAGCTCTTCAGGTATGACCCTGCCCGCTCCGTATTACCAGCCGGAGGAGGACGACGAGCGCCCCTTCATCTGCTCCCTGGCCTCCGACAATGGCATCATGTCATGTACTGACGTGCCGGCGAGGCGAGAAGGAGGACGCACATGCTGCCTGGACAGGGAGGACGCGCTCCACAGACAGTCTCTGGGCCTGAGTCCTGAGCCCATGGCCAACGGCAGCGGCGCTGGTGAAGCACTGGGACTGTGCATCAACTGGAACCAGTATTACACTCGATGCCACACGGGGAGTAGTAACCCACACAAAGGTGCCATCAACTTTGACAATATAGTGTACGCCTGGATCGTCATTTTTCAGGTACGTTCAATCTGAGTGTGAAGGGGACCACAGACTGTGGGTTGCCTTTTTTTTTTTTTTTTAAACGTGAAATGCAAAATATTAGTGGCACCGGTATCGGTCTCCCAGAGGGAAGAAAACGTTTCAGCTGTCCATTTGGTTCTGCAAAAGTCCACAATGTGCAGTTTCTGTGCAGCTGTGTTGCTCTCTCTAGCACTATCTGTTGTTGCCATGTGGAGTGAGCAATCCTGCTAGCTACAGGTACGGTAGATAAGTTCTCATAGTAGTGAAGTCGGGACTCTCAGCCTACGACCCATTTGCTGAGAGTCGGGCTGCACATGTTGTCTTTTCAATCAAACCAGCACTCCACAAGGTTTATTTACTTTACAGTATATTACCGTTTTCTTTAAACATAGAAGCACAGGAGGGAAAAAAGCTTTTAAAAATTGACGCTTTGTGTCCAAGTACGTTGATAGTGTGAATTTATTTAGGTTGCGTGCAGTGGGTGATGGTGGCAGCTGCACGTGCGGTCATGATGGGGCATGTCCTTGATGAAGCTTTATGGCGACATAAGAATTTATGTTTGTGATTGTTCCCACCAGTGTAAAGGATTCATCCAACTCTTAGATGAAAAAGGGTATTAACAGTGCATCATTTTAAGATCAGTCTTTTTTAGGAGCCTTTAAAGTTAGAGTTAAAAGATTCCTGATTCTTGATTAGGCCAGGGTTGGAAACCTTGTAGAAACCAGCAGGAATAATCAAAGATGGAACCTCTTGGTTAAATTCTAAATACTTAAAATACCTTGAGCATAAGAACTCAACTTGTATTTTTTGGCTGATTTTCAAATCATTCTTCTTGAGGTGAAATATTTCTTATTCTCTTATTTGCCAGGTATCTATTCTATCATCCAGTTCAACTGAATCCATTTGGTTTAAACACCCGATATGAATATGATAAGATTTTAGATTAAATCTTTTTGCTGAGCGAACCTTGGCGTGCCTCTTTTTAGTGTCTTTAACTTGTTTTTTTCTCAACACTCAGCAGAATCTTTTCTTCTAGGTGATCACTCTGGAGGGCTGGGTGGAGATCATGTATTACGTCATGGATGCCCACTCCTTCTACAACTTCATCTACTTCATTTTACTCATCATTGTAAGTCGACCTCATTACTAAACGTTCCCCCGCCTCGGTGGTGTGTTTGATTATTAAAAAATGTAAATATTGAAGTGTAACTGAAGTTCATTCCCCAATATTCTGACGAAGGTTGTCTCTCGGCGTCAATACATCGAGTGAGGACATTTTTCCTGAGTGGTGGATTGAAGTGTTAATAGACTTGTGTAAATCAATAGCAGCATAAAAGACTGTCTACAATCAATGTCCCATGGAGAGATGTTAGGAGGTGGCTGTTTTGTACATTAAGCCTGGTGTGAGAAGTAAAAAAAGAAAAAAACAAAAGGAGAGAGGAGGAGGGAAGAGGCAGGGAGGGTAAATCCAAAAGCCTGGATGTGCTCAGTGTGCAGAGGTGGATAAGTGCCAGGTGGTCGTGTAATAGTTCTGCATTCAGATGCCATTAGCTTTCTGAAGGGAAGAAAAAGACAACTGAGGGTAAATGAATGATTGGAGGGTAAATATGAAAAAGGAAACCCATGTTTTAGAAACAAACACGTTGATCACAACCACACAAGAGGTTCAATTTCTGCACTTGAAAAATAAAAGACTGTGATCAGAAAACAGAGCACAGCCTCTTCCTCACTATGTCGTACATGTTTTCCTCTCTTTGCCTCATCTCTGACCTGCAGTTAGCTTTGACACTGTGTAATCTTATTGCACCCAAAGATAGCAGACATGGTGTCACAGTGAGATCACTTCTGCCTGGTTCTGCTCCTACACTGATCACAGGCCCTCATGCAGTCTGGATTGTATAGCCCAAAACAACAACTATAGTAATGTCTAGTGCACTCTGCAACAGCTGATAACATTGTCTAATTTATATTAAGTAAATGGTCATGTTTCATAAGAACATCTTCAATAAGATGCAACAAGCAAGCGTGCCCTGAAAAAAACAGTCATTGTCAGTTTAACTGGAAGTTAGTGTACATGTAGTGTTAACGGAGTAATTTGTGTTAAATGTCTTCTGAACTGATTTAAAGTTTTCCAAATTCCAAAAAGGGTTTCAAGTAAAATTAAGAAAATGAGTCATAAAGGATATACACTTTTAGTAAACTAAAGGATTTTAAATACAAGTCAATTTGATGAGGGAGGTTTTAAATGTTTTTAGTGAATAGAAATTGAGCTCAAATTCAGTCATCCTAAAATTTCAAGGCAGCATGCAGGCGTGATATTTCCGAAGGATTTGAACAGTGGAGCTCCTGTGTGTTGCTTAATATCTTGGCGGCATTAGCTCAGTCTGTAGGGACTTTGGGTCGGGAACCGGAGGGTTGCTGGTTCAAGCTCTGATATGGACCATAATATGGAAGTTTGGAAAATTAAAAAAGAAGGAATGCCTTGAAAGTGTACATCACAGAGAGGGTCTCTGAAACTTATTTGGTATTTCTTATTTGTGACCTTTGTCACATATTTAATTAGGCTTTTTTTTTATCATATCTTATGAGTGTTGCAGCAAACTTAAAATGTAGTACCCCTATTTTAAAGTTCATCCTGTCGGGTTTATTCCTGGACACAAAACTTAAAGATGTGAGAAGTTTTGTCCAACAGGCTCGTCTTTATTTGCTTACATTTTATCAAATGAGCAGTTTTAGTGTCACATTGCAGAGTGTGAATGAATGAATAAAGGGACTTAGAGCTAAATGCAACAGAGAGGGCAATCATTAGGAGGCTTTGTGTGTGTGTGTGTGTGTGTGTGTGTGTGTGTGTGTGTGTGTGTGTGTGTGTGTGTGTGTGTGTGTGTGTGTGTGTGTGTGTGTGTGTGTGTGTGTGTGTGTGTGTGTGTGTGTGTGTGTGTGTGTGTGTGCGTGTGTGTGAGAAGGTATCTACAGATAAATGTACTTGACAGCTGCAGCATGCAAGCACACACACACACACACACACACACACACACACACACTCAGCTGTAAGAAAAGCCTGTCGCCGTCTTCATTTGTGTGTGTAATGTGTGTGCAAACATGCTCTTGTCTGTGTCAGTGTGAATATGAGTGTGTTTGCATCCGTGCATGCATAATGCAGTGATCATCTGAACGCGAGATATTGGACTGCCCGCGCTG
The DNA here is from genome assembly GCF_963584025.1 of Labrus mixtus. Lineage (NCBI taxonomy): Eukaryota > Metazoa > Chordata > Actinopteri > Labriformes > Labridae > Labrus > Labrus mixtus. Next base: position 7,964,216 of record NC_083631.1, on the reverse strand, counting down.
ATTATGCGCAAAGCTGTCCACTGATCAGAATCACAGAATGGACACACACACAGATGCAAGCCTGGAGGGAAATCAAAGCCCCACACACCTGCAGGGCTGCTTTGACCCACAGGGCCACAGATGGGCATCTCTCCTCCCTCTCCTCACACAGTCACACACACACACACACCTTCCTATCTATGTTTCCGCTCTCTTTTTTTCTCTCTCTCTCTCTCTCTGAATTTCTTTCGAGTCTATTCCCTCGCAGCTTCTGCAGCCTCTCTCTTTCACCTTCCCCTGCATCTTTCATCACTGTGGATGAAAGTTTATAGGTGGAAGGTCATTAAGTTTGGGCTCTCTGGATTCTGTCTGTGCATGTTTTATGGAGCGTACCTGCAGCAAATGTTTTCGGCCTTGTAGCTGTACATCAGTGTGTGTGTGTGTGTGTGTGTGTGTGTGTGTGTGTGTGTGTGTGTGTGTGTGTGTGTGTGTGTGTGTGTGTGTGTGTGTGTGTGTGTGTGTGTGTGTGTGTGTGTGTGTGTGTGTGTGTGTAAAAGCGTTTCCCAAGGAGAAACAGAGAAACATGTTCAGATTTGTAATGAACAAAACTGAGACTCTGCTGCAAGCTGCTCCATCAATCCAGCAGTCTGGGTTTTTTGAGTTGTTCAGCATCAGCTTATATTGATTTAATCATTGTTCTGTAACCAGCTTGGAGTAGTCCAATAAAAGCCATTTCACACTCCTGGAGTGATTCCAATTACTGCCGCTAAAAGGGTCGCCCAACACGTATCAGTCACATCCCACGCTCCTCTACAGTCCCCTCCAACCCCTCACTTTGACTCATGATATAAAAATAAAACCCCCGTTTGTTAAGACAGTCAAATAGATATGAAGGGCTGGATAAAGCATTATTTGTTAAAGGCTTTTTATGTGATTTTTTCATCCAGCAGATGTCGCCCTTGAGCACCAGCATGAAACCAAAACAACTCGCGGTGCATTGTTGTGTTAGCATGCTAATGCTAGCGATCTTTATTATGCTCGTATCTTCACACTGCATGTAAATTTACCTGAAATGAGCGTGATCTAGAAACACAGTTAAGCAGTGAGTACAGTATGTTATTCTTCTTTTCTCTAGTCCCTCAATTAAACAACTTTTATACACGAGGGGAGGAGTCAGCCGGCCGGCCCACCGATGTAAACAAACTGAAGATAGGACTCTGAAAACTCTGAAAGCATCACAGACAGTGGGACTCAGGTGTTACACCCATTGTAGACAGTCATGACTTACAGAATTATTTTCAGAGGATATACTTGATTTCTATTATATTTAAGTGTGACAAATGTGTATAAAACCTTTAAAAGAGTCAGACATGAGAGAAGTTCAGATATTGAGTTGGAGTTGGGTAAGGGAGGGGGGGGGGGGGGGGGGATGTGGCTTTAGGTCAGAATAGATTTGGAGAATAAAAAACATGATAACGGGAAAGATAGCCAGACGCTGAACTCTGCTTCCAGCATGTGTTGGCTCGGTCTGTCTGCTCCAATCATCGTGGGTTTGGTAGGAAGCCAGCTCTTAGAGACCTTTAGCATGTGTGCTAACATGTCTACAGGGGAATTGGCACACATTAGTTGAATAAGCAAGCAAATGTGTGAGTTTGATGCAAAATAGCGAATGAATTCACCGTTAGAGGATCTCAGTTCTTTACTTCCTACATCTCTTAAATCAGCAACATCTGCTTTTTTATTTATGAAGTTTTTTCTTAGTGAAGTTAGACAAATCTTTGTCTCCCTTGAGCCCCTTTCTTTTTCCAAAAATCATTTTTTTTTGTTTTGTCTACATATCACTGCAGTGGTTTCCCACCATTGCTCTATCCATCTATCTGCCTAACGTTGTGTTTGTTTGATCCGCATCAAACCAGATCGGTTCCTTCTTCATGATCAACCTGTGCCTGGTCGTCATCGCCACCCAGTTCTCGGAGACCAAGCAGCGGGAGCACCAGCTGATGCAGGAGCAGAGGGCGCAGTGCCTGTCCTCCTCCACCCTGGCCAGCATGGCGGAGCCGGGAGACTGCTACGAGGAGATCTTCCAGCTGGTCTGCCACGTCCTCCGCAAGGCCAAGAGGAGGTCTGCGGCTTTCTACTACACGCTCAGGGGTAAGCCCCCTCCGGCTGGCAGTGGCAGGGGGACCAGGCGCGAGCACCGGCATTCAAGGCACCCGAGATGTGAGTAGGAGGGCGAAAAAAAAACGTTTGGGGCTATTATTTCAGAGTTTTAGAGTTTTATTTACTGGAAAACCAAACTGATGATCGAGGAAATGGATAACTACGATCAGCGAGTGACTGTGAATGTGGCTGCATTTAATGGCTGTGATTTTATTTTTGATGCACCATGCTATGATAAAGCTTATATTCTTTTCTTTTTCTTTGCATCGGCCCAGCAACCCACTGTCCGCACCAAAGCAAGCAAGACCACAGCTCTCAGCCGCCGGCCAACTCCATCAGTCTGACGGTCCCTCAGAGTCCTGACGACTGCCCCATATGTGCGCTATCGCTGAAAGAGGCGGCGAGGGCCGTGGGGGACTCGGCCGACGCCGGGGAGGAAGGCGAGGAGGATGTTGTGAAAGAGACGGGCAAGGAGGAGAACCATCTAGAGGAGAGGGGAGATGGAGAGAAAAAGAAGACGAAGAAGAAGAAGAAGAAGACGTGCTTTGGACATTGTAGAGATATTTGGAATGATATGAGGAGGAAACTGTGGGGCATCGTGGAGAGCAAATACTTCAGCAGAGGCATCATGATCGCTATTCTCATCAACACCATCAGTATGGGCATCGAACATCACAACCAGGTGGGATGGTCATTGTTACAACGCGGTGCTATTTTACTAAACAGAAAGTTGTTTTCACCCCTTTCGTTGTTGAGGGGCAGCCGAGGAATTTATAAATCAAAGGGAAACTTTGAAAGTTTTGCAGCTTAAATAGCACAGATCAATCCCTTTGGGCTGAGGTGTGAAGCATTTTTAATCTGATCAGGCTCTGATTCTTTTTTCCATTTGAACATAGCAATTGAGAGAAGGAAAATATCTATGAAGAAAAGAAAAGTACAGTTCATCACCGTCTAGAAATCATTTAGGAAGAATACAAAGAACGATATGGTACATGCCTTCAATCCTTTAAAATGACATGCCATGTTTGATTTCCACAAAGTTTACCAGAGTCTCACCACAGCCTCAGCAGATCAACCACTATCACTGCCGATGAAGCGTTGCTGCTGCTGCAAAAATGTAATAATAGCAGATGACATTCAAAAAGGATGAGAGTGTGGGAGTGGAGCATCAGTGTCATGCAGTTTCCCTGACAGAGGTGTAAACATTTAGCCTGGCGGTAGACAAAACTGAGCTGGATTTTTAACACGGGGTCCAGCTCCTCCGAGGCAGAGCAGGCAGGTGTCTGAGAGCCTGCCAAAGGTGCACACATGCATACAAACACAATCACATGGTGCACATACAGTACACATTCATTTGTGTCTGGTGTTTGCATGCATCAAAAGCATATGTTTTTTTTATATTTGAGGATGTGCACAAGCTGAAAAACATGCAGGAACATACAGTGACAAACTGTTACATAAAACATATTTTTCTCTTCCCTTCATTTCTCCCTCACAACTCATCGCCTCTCTGTTTTCTCCTTCTGCACTTTTTCCTCTCCTGCTTCCTTTCCGAGTTAATTTGACTTCCACCTCCCTTCTCCATAGATTCCTTTGTGCATCATTTTTCCCTGCTTGCTCCTTTGTTCCCTGCTGTCTTCCTTTCCTTCCTTTCCTTCCTTTCTTTCCTTTTCTTCCTTTCCTTCCTTTCCGTCCTTCCCGCCTTACCCCGAGTGTCTCATCAACTCCCGACTCCTTTTTACCTCCCTCACTTTCACCCTCCGTCTGCCTGCTTCTCTCTCCCTCTTTTATTTCTCCAACCACCCACTCACTCTTTGACAGCGTACAGAGTAGTTGCTTTCTCTCATCTCTGAAGACTCTAAAAATAAACGAGGGGATGTGGGGGGGATGGAAGAGAAGGAGACGACTGAGAGGGGAAGAAGAGTGAGGCAGACTTCGGTTACACAGCAGTTTTCAGCCCTGTGTCTGTGTTTGAATCTGTATGTTATTGTGTGTGTTTTTTTGTGTGTCAAAGTCGGCATGCATGGAGATATGTAGAGACATTCCCATGCACACACTCACAGACGAGTCTGTCTCTTGAGTCTTTTTCTCTCTCCTGACAGAAGAAGTGATACAGGAGGTTTTTTTTCTCTCTCCGCAGTAGAAAAAAGTCAAACCTCATGCAAGTTTGTTCTGAAACAGGAACTCTGAAACTGATGCGCTTCTCCTTGAAAAACTTCCAACCACAAGACGGCCTCAGTTGCTCCCTGCGCTGTTTTTCGGGGGGGAAATGTTCCACTCAAGCGTGGTTTCTAATTCAAATTGCATATTACCCTGTGAATGTCTGTGAGAGAGTTGCATGACGGCGAGTTTGAAGATGAGCTACATTTTCTTTTGGGTGCTACGTGCATTTGCATCTGGACATATGTGCAGAAGAGAAATTGGCACACTGACACGCAGGCTTGGAAACTAAAACTCAAGTCATTCATATTCTAGCAACATTCACAAGTTAACTGAGGAAAGGAAAGAAGCAGGGAGAGGAGATGTGTACAGGAGGATAAACTCTGAAATATTATTCAGGTGATGGGAAATTAGGGTAAAAGGTCAAGAGTAGAGTCGGAGGGCACAGGTGCAGGGATGTGATTGTAAGCATAGTAAGAGACTAGAAGAGAAAGAAGAGCAGAAAGCGAGGAGAGGGAGGATTGAGGATATTTTGTGAGTTTAGCTGTGATGGTTCTGTCAATAGCGGTAAATCTCATATTGTGTGTTTAGTCTTCTTGACGTAGGTCAAGGTTAGAGCTAAGCGCTGAGGGGTAGAGCATGTTCAGTCCACTGAATATTCAAACTAAAAATCCCTACATTCACTTTTTTTTCTACTGCAGCTCGTCTTGTAGTTTTGTTTTTGCAACATTTCTTTTTTTTTTTTTTGTATTTGTTTCATCAAGTTCTATTTTTAAAAAGTGGTGAGTAAGGGTCTAGCCTGGGAACCCGACGGATCTGCCAGCTCATGTTTTATTTGCTCTGGCAGATGTGTCTGGCTGCCGCCTGTTCAGAGAGATTTCCATCCGACCTGATTCGAGTCGGGGCCAATCACAACGGCTTATCTGATATACTGCCCGTTTAGCATCGCTGAGCTCTCCGACTTTTGCTATTGCTTTAAGATTAAACAAACTCAACAGGTGTCACACACATGGTAGGTGTTGGCTACTGAATCGTGTCATGCAAAACGTCCAAAACAAGCTCTATGAAGTTTATGTTGGAGCTAAGTATCCGTCCTAGCAGCCCTACTGCTACAGTGCTCTGATTTGATGTAGCTTCCACAGCAGAGAGTGCGTACACAAATGGTCAAGCCTGGCTCCGCCTCCTCCAGTTCCTAGAATATTTCCTGTGACGGGCGGCGTCATATTGTGAATTTGCAACCAGAGTCTGCGCGATAGAGATCGGCTGTTGGTCCAGATACACTTTAATAGTAATAATAATAATAAAGTTTATTTATATAGCGCTTTTCGCAGACAAAGGTCACAAAGTGCTTTACATCAACAAAAAACAACAACAGCATACATACAGTGAAAGAAGAAAAAAAAAAAAATTAGTACATCATGGATGACATTATAAAATCCTGCTATAACCAGGAACAATAATTGGCACAATAAAACATAGATGAGTAGGTGCACTGGGTGGACCTGATTACCCATAGGCCTGTCTAAACATTAACATTTTTAATTGTTTTTTAAAAGACTCAACAGAGTCAGAAAGACGTAGCGAGACGGGTAGAGAATTCCAGAGGATTGGTGCTATGGACTGAAACGCACAATCTTTAGTATTCTCCTTTTTGACGATGCCCCCCCCCCCCCCCCTTAGAAATGCAAAATGAACCTAAACTCCAGACAAATCTGCATCTGTGAAAATAGTTTCTCAGTGGCTATAATATGTCACCGTCTTGACCTCAGTCTGCTTAAAGGTCCGGTGTCAGCTACAGTGCAGAGCTGCAGTCACAGGAGATATTTTCCCAGACTAAAGCACTGTGGTCAAAATTGAGCTCATGAGATTTGGACTGTTTTTTATTAGGAGTTAATTCCTTTACCGTTCTTCCAGTCCTACTCTATAGATTTTGAGAGTATTTTTCTCCCCTCTCCTCTATTCTGTCATGTCATCTTCTGCACCTCAACAATCCCTCTACTCCTTCAGCCGGGGTTCCTATTTCTGCCCGTTCTCCTTCCTCTGATCGACAGCAGGATATTGATCGGTGAAGAGATGGTCGGCCTGATAATGAGACTCAGAAAGAGAAAAGAAAAAAAGGGATGGAGATAGATTGGGAGAAAGGGCGGATTAGGGGAAGGGAGGGCTTGCAAATGTGTTTTTCTCTCTGACATGGTTTGCTAGCTTCGGGAGGGGCTAGTTGGCTTTTTTCTCTGCTGGCTGTGAAACTGAAATTCACAGGGGGTATCAGAGAAAGCATCTGATCCATATCTTGCATAACTCACATTCACACACAGAAAACTTGAATAAAGGAGCTCTACTTCTGCGCACAAACACACACAGAAAAATGGAAATGAACCCAGGACTGACTGACATGTTTGTTTTTGTTTCTTTCTTCTGTGTGTGTGTTTGTGTGTCTTTGTGCCAATTCCACATAACATGCTCTCCTATTCAGCCAGTGTCTGACACCATGTGTTACACACACATTTGGCACACGCTCCATTTTATTTTCCTGTGCATTATTTCTGATGTGTTGCTCCCCGAGTTTTTCCTTCACAATTTCCTTTGAACAAGCTGCGCTGAGAAACTTAATTTGTTTCCCTGTGTAACATATCCATCTCCTCCTGTCCTCTCCCCTGCCTAAGATAAGGTGTTATTATCCATTTTATTTACCAGGTAAAAAGAGAAATCCCTTTTCAGGTCAGTGACAGTTTGACTGACAGCCTTTTCGCTGCAGCAGCAGCAGCAGTAGTGATTGCAAAGCAGGGGTTTAATATCAGCCGTGTTTTTATCTATCTGTCCTCTACCTGCCTCCCTGTATCACAACTCCTTCCACCAGTTTCTCTGCTCCAGCTTCCAGCTCCTCCTTGCTAATTTTCATCATGTGTGTATCTTATATACGTTTGTCTCCACGCAGCCCGACGAGCTGACCAATGTCCTGGAGATCTGCAACATCGTCTTCACCAGCATGTTCACCCTGGAGATGATCCTCAAGCTGACTGCTTTCGGCTTCTTCGAGTACCTGAGGAACCCCTACAACATCTTTGATGGGATCATCGTCATCATCAGGTCTGAGATACAAATTAGCTTACTCATTGCTTGGTAAACAATGTGAATGTGGTTTCCCCCGGGCTTTTGGAGCCTGCCTCAAGTGGACACTCAGGGAACTGCAGTTTGTTGTACTTAAACATTGTGACTCGACAACTCGCGCTGCATTGTTGTGCTAGCATGCTAATGCTAGCGATCTTTATTATGCTCGTATCTTCACACTGCATGTAAATTTACCTGAAATGAGCGTGATCTAGAAACACAGTTAAGCAGTGAGTACAGTATGTTATTCTTCTTTTCTCTAGTCCCTCAATTAAACAACTTTTATACACGAGGGGAGGAGTCAGCCGGCCGTCCCGACGATGTAAACAAACTGAAGATAGGACTCTGAAAACTCTGAAAACATCACAGACAGTGGGACTCGGGTGTTACACTCATTGTAGACAGTCATGACTCACAGAGTTATTTTCAGAGGATAGACTTGATTTATAGTATATTTAAGTCTGAAAAATCACATATAAAGCCTTTAGAGGTGTTTGCACGTCCAACTATCTGATGAAGTAGGTGCGTTGGACATAAAACTATCAGAGAACACACATGACAAAGTTTCAGAGGGACTGACACGTTGTGATTTTTTCTGATTAATTGGTAATGACGAGCAAGAGTAATATGTGGGATTGTGGGTAATGTTGAACTCAACATCCTGGGGATACAGTCTGACAGATGCTCCTGTGTGTTTCCACATCAGAGTGGATTTGTTATGTTCTTGAACTCACATTCTGCAGGATTTCAGTTGGTAAAAACTGCAGTAGTGATTCATTATTATTGTGTGCAGAGGACTGACTAATCCTCTTATCTGATCTTTTTGTTATCTGGTGTTTTCTTCACTTCTGTTGATTAATATTCATGTTTAATCTTCTCTTCCCTTTCCTCCACAGTAACTTTATTCTCTTTATCTCCCATCTTCTCACTGAATCTCTTTCTCTGTGTTAAACATCCATCAACACACCCCTAGTGTGTGTGAGATCATCGGGCAGGCAGACGGCGGTCTGTCAGTGCTGCGGACCTTCAGACTGCTGAGGGTCATTAAGCTGGTGAGGTTCATGCCGGCACTCAGGCGACAGCTGGTGGTGCTGATGAAGACGATGGACAATGTGGCCACGTTCTGTATGCTGCTCATGCTCTTCATCTTCATCTTCAGGTAACCAAGCTGCACGGGAGAAGGTGCTTATGTGACATATTGTTTGAAAGAAAAGAAGTAAGAGAGGGGGGGAGAGAGAGAGAGAGGTGGAGACAGAGAGAGAGAGACAGAGAGAGAGGGGGGGAGAGACAGAGAAACAGAGAGAGAGAGAGGGGGGAGAGAGACAGAGAGAGAGAGAGAGAGGGGGGAGAGAGACAGAGAGAGAGAGAGAGAGAGGGGGGGAGAGAGACAGAGAAACAGAGAGAGAGAGAGGGGGGGGAGAGACAGACGGAGAGAGACAGAGAAACAGAGAGAGAGAGAGGGGGGAGAGAGACAGAGAGAGAGAGACAGAGAGAGAGAGACAGAGATAGAGAGAGAGAGAGACAGAGAGAGAGAGACAGAGAGAGAGAGAGACAGAGAAACAGAGAGAGAGAGAGAGACAGAGAAACAGAGAGAGAGAGACAGAGAGAGGGGGGGAGAGAGAGGGCGAGAGTGTAAATAAGGATGTGTGTGGAATGGGAGGACAGAGATTGTTTTCTCATTGTGACCAATCATCTCTATTTGGCAAAACTCTGCCTGATAATTAACAGCAGCTTGTTTGTTTAGTTGGCCACTTTTATTACAATATTAAATGTGTATCTGCAGATTAAGAAGGAAATAGATTGACGGAGCTCGTTCCAAGGCAGACATAGCTGAAGGCCTGCGTGCAGTTTGCGCAAAAAATAACAGGATTAACTTCCAATTATTAAAGTTCATTCAGTCTGAGCGTGTGCCGAGGCTTTTCTCTTTGCCCTGTAACTCTTAGGATACAAAACCACCTTCTACCTCCACTTGTTTTTCTGTCAGGTAGCTGTTAATCTGCCCGAATGAAAAGTGTGTTCAGTATCTATCAATAAGACTGACGAGCCTCGGGTCAGTCAGAGAACTCTGAAAAGGAAAATCTATTCAAAGATTCAAATCAGTATCTTAAATTTATAAATGATTATCAGTACCCCATCAGCAGTGTTTTTCCTTGGCCACTGTGTAAACTATGAATGTTCAATCTCAGTGATGGAGAGGAGGAGAAATCTTAATATAACTATTCTATGAATTACATTTCCATAACTTCCATTAAACATGCAAACAGCATTTATATAGGACCTAAATGTTTGGTGTGATACTGATGCTGAAAGCTGTAATTTACTCTAATATAACTGTTAAATCCTTCTCTCCCCCTATTAACCTCACAGGTATGCACACACACACACACACACACGCTAGTCCCCTTTTCCTCTAATTATTTCTGCACGGTGTACGGTAATGAAAATTAGAATCATATTAGCAGAAATGTTGTTATTAGAATAATTTATTAGAATTGTTGCAATCCATTCAAAATGACTGAAATGAGTTTCTCAGCAGTTTAATGCTTTTAATCCATTCCTGCTTGTAGCCCCATGTGTGCATGTGTGATGCATACATCTGTGTGTGTGTGTGTGTGTGTGTGTGTGTGTGTGTGTGTATTCATACCTGCCCACCAGCTTATTTATCCTTGCAGCACAGCAGTCCAGTCTAGGTGTGCCAACACAGATGGCACTCAAGCTTTAAGACAAAGCTAGCAGCAGTTAGCCTAAAGTGCTAAACATGTAGCCACACTAGATGCTACACCTGAAGTCAGCAGTGAAGACTTCAGGTTCTCCATGAATTGATCTGTAGAAAGCCTCGATTATGAACATCATTTTTTGGGATGTCATCAAACAGAAGTGTGCGGGTAGATGGAAAAATAGTTATATACAGACAACAAGATTTGATTACAACATAAGTATTAATCATAATCATTGTTATATAGTTTATGAGCAGCATTTGTCAACAGCCTTTTGTGTTCAAATTAACGTGTTTGTGTGTCTTTTATCTCGGGTAAGGAACATAGCGGTGTGGGGGAATACATCTTTCCTTGTTTAACGTTAACTTTGAGCTTCCATTATTACATATCTGTTGTTGTGTGATTGTTTTTGTTTTGGGTTTAGGGTTTATTTTGGGGACTTTATGCCTTTGTTTTAGAGATAGGACAGTGGATAGAGTCAGAAACCAGGGAGAGAGAGAGAGAGAGAGAGAGAGTGGCAACAAGAGGGTTAGGAGCCATTGGTCGGATTTGAACCCCGGCCATCCACTCACATGGACTTAAGCCTCTGTGGCTTGTGCATTGACCGCTTGTCTTCCAGCGCCCCTGTTTTGTGTTTGTAAATTGTTAAAACATGTATTTAATCCTGTTTCTTTAAATGATTTGAATACAGAGCTTGAGAAACAGAGAAATCAGACTTTTAAAGTAGAACAACATTAAGGCAGATTTATTTTATCACTGTATGTTTGGTGCTGAGACATCCCCCCCCCTTCTTGTGTTGCAGTATCTTGGGGATGCACATCTTCGGCTGTAAGTTCAGCCTGAAGACGGAGGCAGGAGACACGGTGCCCGACAGGAAGAACTTTGACTCCCTGCTCTGGGCCATCGTCACTGTCTTTCAGGTCGGATCGGTTTAAACAGACACACACAGACACACACACTGTGCAACAACATTCTTAAACCTAATCTGTTGTTTGTTTTCTGTAGATTCTGACTCAGGAGGACTGGAACATGGTGCTGTATAACGGGATGGCGTCCACCTCGCCGTTTGCAGCGCTCTACTTTGTGGCTCTTATGACATTCGGAAACTACGTGCTCTTTAATTTACTGGTCGCCATCTTGGTTGAGGGTTTCCAAGCTGAGGTGAGACATCTGGGTTTTGGGGGGGATTGGACAGAAATGTAAAAGGTTACAGACTAGCCTATACATGTTTATGTTTGTTTGACACACTCAACTTGTCCCACTTCTTCCCCTCCTCGTCAACGCTGTGCCCCCTCCCGTCCTTCTCCTTCATTCCTTGCGTCTCTCCTTCTCTCTCCCTCCCTCTCCCGCTGTACCTCCAACACAGGGTGATGCAAATCGCTCCTACTCCGACGACGACAGGTCTTCTTGTAATTTTGAGGAGAATGATAAGCAGAAAGACTCTCTGCATCTCTCAGGTATTTAATGCCCTCAGGAGCTTCACTGCACATTATGTTAATTACAGATTGATTTCCATCTCCCCTCTGAAGATTTATGAACATTTCACCCCTTAATGCAGGCAGGCGCATGTAGTCAGGCCTTGTTTACTAATGTGCAATTACTGAACTTCTGCTTCTCAAAAATGCAAAGGGATCCCTCAACATTTAACTAAATTTCACTTCAGTTATTTCATCATTTTGATACTAAACTGCACGTTTTTATGTGTGGATTTGGTGCGATTGGGGAAAAAAGAAGAAGCATACTCATGTGTGTGCTCTTCGGTCAAAGTGCAACCATCCTCCAGCCATTCAGCACTCCAGAAAGCACCTCGCGTTTTGTTCTGCCTTTAGCGTCAACAGTTTTACTGCCTGTCGTCCGATTTCCACGACAAACTTTGCTTAGCACCTTTTTTTCAGAATGTACTCAAACGACAATAATGCATGCCTGATGCCACTCCTCCTCCTCCTCCTCCACCACTCCTCCTCTCCCTGCAGGCTCAACAAGAAGCATCATGCGGCAGAGAGTAGCATTTAGCAGCGCTTCAGGGAGGCCTCTTTGTGATGTCTGATCACAATTCCTCTGAGCACAAATGTGCCTTTTTAAATGGCAGCTTAACTGGAAGAGAAATCACATTTCAAATGTTAATGGCACCTTGAGACTTATCCAGTCAAAAGATATGTTTGAGAATGGACCAAGCTCCTTTCTGTTAGCATTACCAGCTCCTGTCTGGGTGCTGAAAGATGACTCAGTGTACATTTAAACCTTCCTCTGCCACTTGTGCATGACTCTGAGACGTGACGATACGATATACTTTTTTTTGTCCCCTTGGGGAAATTTGTCTTGGACCCAAAGTGCTGCTAACCATTCAGCTGCTCCCACAAGAAACAACAAATAGAAAAGAAACAGAAACGCACAAATCAATGCAAACCAAAAGCAACATATTTTGCACATTACCCGTTACATTTCCTTTCTCTTCATCACCACTTGTTCCTCTTCTCTTCACTCTCTCTCTCTCTCTCTCTCTCTCCTACAGACCCAAAGATCTGTACTCTAACCCCTAATGGACACCTGGACTTGCCTGCGCTGCCCCCTTGTCTTTTCCAAGGAGAAAGGTTGACCTATCCTCTCGGCTCCAGGAAGAACAGTGTTATTTCTCTCGGTAGGGCCAACCTGGAGCAGCGGGCTTTGGTAAGTATAAAGAACGACTGCAGTCAGTTCCAAAGCACAGAGGAGATGCTGGTCATTGTAAATTCTTGATTGGCTGTAGTTCATAGATTTAGTTTGACTGAAACAATGTTTTTCCCCTGAATCAATTCTGTATCTTTTGTAAATAAATGGGCTCAGATTTTTTTTAAATGGTGGTAGAAACCTCTTTCTTGTTCTCCGTTCAGTATCCAGGCCGAGCTTACCAAACCTGGGGTCGCCCACTGCCTCCCCAGCCTCAGGCCTTGTGGGCCCGTCGATCAAGCTGGAACAGCCTTGGAGGGTGCCGCCCCTGCTCCTCCTCATCTCCCACGGCTAGTCCTGGCTTCACCCCGTCCCCCGCCCGGCCCTTCTACGGTTACGGCCTGGGGGCTCTCGGTGGCGTCGTCGGAGGAAGCCTGCGCATCCGTGGTCCCCGCGCCTCTTCGTCCCCACACCGCCACCTCCACGACGACCTTCCAGACGAGGAGGAGTCTCTCCTCTCTCCTCCTGCCGTGGCTCCTCGCGGCTCCCTTCACCTTCCTCAACCCATGCTCCCCGGCCAGTTTGTGCCCAGGAGGGACCGCAGAGCTCTGTCGCTTGAGCTCCCTCACCTGCTGCAGGTTCCGGGACAGCCGCACCCTCCGCCCCCACCGCACCACCCGCTGCCCCCCATGATGCTCCACGCTCCCTACAGGAAGAAAAGCTTCTCTGGGGGGGTGGTAATCAGTGGAGGCGGTGGGCTTGACAGTCTGGGTGTCTTAACAGGGGTGCACCAAGACTGCAATGGGAAGACTCCTCTGTCTGCTCTCCTGCAGCCCCCTCCCAGAAACCAGACTGAGCAGGCTGGAGGGGTGAACCCCCAAAGCCAGCTGATGGCTGACGTCTTCCCCCAAGTTAACAACCGCAGCAAGAACCAGGAGGACCTGGATGATGACATTGAATATGTGAGTTACTGTCAGGTGCGCGTTGGGAGGGAGGGAATTAAAGTGTAATAGCATTAGGAAAGCCTGGTGAGTAAGTGCAGTAAAGTATATGCAATCATAGAACTTTTCCATGCATGCAGTCCAATTCAGCAGCTGCAGATAAGCATCTGTGTAACCGCATCTAAAGAGAACAACGACACAGGATGTAGCCTTGTGATTCCCTTTAAGCGGACCATTAGCTTTTCTGTAAAAGTACAAGATTGAACACAGCGCTAATAATAATCTGCTCTCTTGTGTATTGTGTAGGATATCCAAATGCTTTATATAAGCCTTGCACTCCCTATCACCTGGGCCTCATGGGAGTCCCATTGTTTTCTCTGTAAACAAGTCTGTGTACCAGAGAAACAAGGTTAATTACAAAGGACTATTTAGACAGTGGGGGAGAGATGCTGTACAGATGGTGATGTTGGAAGATGCTCCGAGCTGTTGCTATAGAAGTAAATAATTCATATAGGGGATATAAACAGGCGCGTTCTATTTGGAAATTCTGTGTGTCTTTTTTGTGTGTACTGCGTGATTGAATGGTGCATTGTGTGTGTTGTCATGTCTGTGTTTTTGTTGCAGAGCTTGTGCTTCCGCATCCAGAAGATGTTGGAGGCGTACAGACCGGAGTGGTGTGAGAGCAGAGAGGACTGGTCTGTGTTCCTCTTCTCCCCGGATAACAAGTGAGTCACTTCACCTCTTCACCTTTCCCTTTGCTCATCCAGAGCGAGGAGGTCGCTGTCTTCTTCAAAACTGTGTTCAAATCTAAAATGTGGGCCGAAACTGTCACATGACTTTAAAATCCACGTCATTGGCCAACCACAGGACGTTCTCCTTCAAGAAACAATAATAATAATAATAATAATCATTTATTGATCCTGCGAGGGGAAATTTGTTTTTTTACACTCTGTCTTGTGAACATGCTACACAAACATGGGCCGAAATACACACACATGCACAAACGGGATCCTATGGAGTTGCACTAATGGAGAGGTCTCAAAGTGAGGGGGCTGCCCACAGCGAGCCCTCCTGAGCTGGTGGGGGGGTTAGGTGCCTTGCTCAAGGGCACCTCGGCAGTGAAATTAGCTTCCTCCAGAGGGTGTCTGGGCTCAGCCTTACAAATAGGCCGAGGAGCTCGGAGTAGAGCTGCTACTCCTCTGCATTGAAAGGAGCCTGTTGAGGTGGTTTGGGCATCTGATCAGGATGCCTCCTGGACGCCTCCCTTTGGAGGTTTTCCAAGCACACCCAACTGGGAGGAGACCCAGAATGCGCTGGAGGGATTATAAATCCAGTCTAGTCTGGGAACGCCTCGGAATCCCCCAGGAGGAGGAGCTGGAAAACGTTGCTGGGGAGCGGGAAGTCTGGGTTGACGTTCTGTGCCTGCTGCCACCGCGACCAGACCGCGGATAAGCGGGAGAAAATGGATGGATGGATATCCATGAAACTCTGCCTATACGTCTAAGTGTGACATGATATCTGTAGAAGAAATGTTAAACTACATCCTGAAGGTGTTTTTCAATAAAAGGCAATCAAATCTCTCCGTGGCTGTTCTGAAATACTCACACAATAAACACAACAACCTCCCACTCCCACCCAGCCCTTTTCAATTCAGTCGCTTTCTTTTTCATCCGTTCCAATAAAACACAGCACCCAAAGGCATTTAATTGCTTTTTGGCAGTACACTGTGTCACATGCTAAGTTGTGAAAAATGCACGCTCAGTATTTAAGCGTCCCATCTCTTTCTGCGCCTCTTTTATCCTTTTCCTTTTTGTATCTCTCTCTCTCTCTTTCTCGCTCTCTCTCTCTCTCCCGTCATTCCTTTAGAGCTCAGGGAAGTGTTGTGCTTCTGAGAGTGTTGTTTGTGCTGAATTAGAAGTGTTGTAAACAGGGGCTGAATGAGGCCATTTACAAAGAAGATGTGAAGGAGCTCCCGTGCACCGTCAGCAAAACTTAGCTCCCGTTTTTTGATTCGACGGAGGAGGGTTTATAAAGTGTGTTCGGTCGGAGTGTGTGTTAGCCTCTGTTTTCTTTTTGTCAGCCTGTTTTTTTTTTGCATTCTCACACTCTCCTGTTTCCTCTTTTTCTCGACTAATCCCTTCTCTCCTTTCATCTCCTCCCACTTCCAGGTTCAGACAGATGTGTCAGTCAATCATCGCTCACAAGCTCTTTGACTACGTGGTCCTGGCCTTCATCTTCTCCAACTGCATCACGGTCGCTCTGGAGCGGCCCAAGATACTGCAGGGAAGCTTGGTAAGTCAAACTGCAACATGTCTATTTTTGAGACATGGATGTTTTTTTTTGCTTTGGACTCTCAACCTCTCTCTCTCTCTCTCTCTTTCCCTCTTGTCTCACCAGGAAAGAGTCTTTCTCACCATCTCCAACTACATCTTTACTGCGATCTTTGTGAGCGAGATGACACTCAAGGTAACATTTTTACGACCCGTCTCTCTCTATAACCACCAATGAGTGTGGGAAAAGCACCGCAACCAGGCGTCTTCTATGTCTGTCTCCTCCCGTGCCCTCCTGTCTCGTCTCTTTCCTCTAAATCGACTTTGCCTCAGTGCACCAAAAATCCAAACTAATTTCCTTCCATTCTTGCCAATTCCCATGTTCCCTTGTAGAACAGAGCAATTAAGCAATGTCATTAATTAGTGCCTATTCCTTTCATATGGATGTGATCCATCTCCAGCACTCTCCCCCACACTCTCCCTGTCCTCTCTGATGTCGACGGCTTCTGTTTCCCAGTTTGTGTTTCCGTATCCTTACCCTCCCTCTGTTTTCATCAGCGTGTTCAGACACACTCTCAACCTCACCACATCTTTATTTTTCTCTACCTCCTTTTAGCCACTGTCTGTGTTTTCTCAGTGAAAGGCTTTGGCACAAGTGGGCCATCAATTATGCACTCCCACGATCAATTATTAACCAATCCCGGCCCGTCAAAGAGCCGCCAGACTTGTCAGCCCCCCCCCCCTGGCTGAGCCGTACACGTCCCCCCCTCCCCGGTGTCTCTGTCTGTCTGAGCCTCGTGTATCTCTGTAATGTGTGTTTGCTGGTGTAGCATTAATCTCTTTGCAGGACTCCACCACAGAGTGTAGAGCTTCTACAAGATGCAGAAACACAAAGAGCACAGTGCGGCGGCATGCTGCAAACATTTGTGGAGTGTTACTTAATGAGGCACCTCACATAGCACCCTCCAAATAATTGTTATAATTGTACTTTGTATGAATAAGAAATGTCAGTTATTTTCCTATTCCTTATCCTAAAGTGTTAAATTCTGCACTAGAGCATCATCAGAATGATTTGAATTGTGGACTCAATATAATAATAATAATAATCTTATTTATAGAGCACTTTTCAAAAACAAGTTACAAAGTGCTTTACAAGGACAGCAAATATAAAAACAGTCAGGTCATAGAATAATAAACAAGGCAAGATTAAGGAATAAAAATCACTTTAAAATATAAAATCCCTTTTAAAAGAACTGTAAAATACATACAATTCTTTTGAAGGAATTCTAAAAAGTGAAAATAGTAACAAATCAGGAAAGGCTCGCCGGAAAAAGTGTGTCTTAAGAAGGGACTTAAAAGAGACGACTGATTCTGCCGACCTGATCTCCTCGGGCAGGTCGTTCCAGAGTCTTGGAGCCCAAACAGAAAATGCTCTATCCCCTTTTGTTTTTAATTTTGCACATGTGCAATATGTGTTTGGAAGTTTTGTACTCATGCATAGCAGTCAGTTTACATTTTGGCATTTCGTCCTTAGATGTTTGCCTGGCACTGATCTTTCAAACATCACGATGTGTTTGCACACTAAACCCCCCCCCCCCCCCCCACAGTCCCTCTGAAGCTTTATCCGATACTCGGCAAACAGCTTCAAATGTCAGTTGCAAATTTTTTTGCCTGCGCAGGCATGATGCTCCCGCTGCTGCTGCTCAGCAAAAACACAAAATGTGGCTGCTTGTGTGCACTGCACAACATCGATTGCTCGGTGTTTGAGTCAGAGAGGAATAAAGTATCGTCATGTGTCGGACAGTCTTACAGTGAAGCGTTTACAAGCACACATAGAGTCATCATCACAGCACCATTGGATTGTACAGTAAACAAACTGTGTGCTCTTTAAAGTGATGCATTCTGTGTGAGATTTTAAAATGTCTTGTTAGTTTTCACAGCCTGATGTTGTCTTCCTATCCCTTTTGAACATGAACTATATTATTTGAGTTATTTATTTGTTGCTATGGATCCTGAGGATACAGTTTGTTTGTTTTTTTTCCTTTTCATTTTGTGTTTGTATTTTCTTAACATGTTCAATAAATTGACTAAATAAATAAATAAATAAAAAAAATTGTGCAGCTGACATTGACATTTACTATCTGTTTATCATCTCTCATTTGTTTTTGTTTTTCCCACATTTTCTTGCAACCCCCTTTTTCTGCACGAGTGTTATTATTTCAGCTAAAAAACAGAAATTGTAAATATCTGGTGATGGTGTTAAAGTTACCAAGTGTCATGTGTTATTCATAAGCCCTCTGCACCTCTTCTTCTTCCCCGTCTCTTTAGGTGGTTTCCATGGGGCTGTATGTGGGGGAGCAGGCCTATCTGCGGAGTAGCTGGAACATTCTGGATGGCTTTCTGGTTTTTGTGTCTTTGATTGATATCGTCGTGTCCATGGCGGGCGGGGCCAAGATCCTGGGCGTGCTAAGAGTGCTCAGGCTGCTCAGGACACTGCGCCCCCTCAGGTATGGACGAGGCTCTGAGTGCAGTTTCTTGAGTTTAGATCATGAAATAGAACAATAACATGCATCCCTCCTAGAATCAGAGATGTTGCAAATCATACAACCTTTTCTACTCTGTCAACCTCCTTTGTAGTTTGTGACTTATTGGATATTTTCCTCTGTCTGCCCTCCGTCCTCCAGGGTGATCAGCAGAGCTCCAGGGCTGAAGCTGGTGGTGGAGACCCTCATCACTTCCCTCAAACCTATCGGCAATATTGTCCTCATCTGTTGTGCATTTTTCATCATCTTCGGCATTCTCGGTGTGCAGGTATGACAAAGGGAACAGCTGTTTTAGTGATAAATATTACATGCACATGCTTGTATGAATAATTAATCAATTGTTCTTTGATTTTCTGCACATTACTGTGATTAAAACAAGTAATTATCTCCCTCCCTGCCTCTCTCTGAGCAACTTTGAAACCTCCATGCACATGCATCACTTTCTAGAGAAAACTCACATTGTCGTCTTTCATCCCCTCATAACACCTTCTCCTATTTGAAACGATGAGCAGCTTCTTATTTCACATTGGAGCGGCTGCAACAGCACATGTCTCTTTTTTTTAGTTACCAGAAGAAGTCAAAAGCTTGGTCTTGTGTTTTTTCAGCTTTTTAAAGGCAAGTTCTTCTACTGCTTTGGGCTTGATGTCAAAAACATCACCAACAAGTCGGACTGTCTGCAAGCCAACTACAAGTGGGTCCATCATAAGTACAACTTTGACAACCTGGGACAGGTAAGTGACACATTTAAGTAATCTGGATCGTCTTGCACGCCTATAAAGGAAAATGTATCAGAAGAATTCATCAACAGGATGTTTCCCTCTCTTTTTCCGTGTGTCCTCCAGGCTCTGATGTCTCTGTTTGTACTTGCCTCGAAGGATGGCTGGGTTAACATCATGTATCATGGCCTGGATGCTGTGGGTGTAGACCAACAGGTAATGTCATATAATGTACAAACAGCACAAGAAAAAGAAACACAGAAAAAACAGATGCATTGATTTTCTATGCGTCCAAATCTTTTTCTTTCCCTCCAATCCCATCTCTCTTCTTTTTTTTTTTCTCGACCACAGCCGGTGACCAACAACAATCCGTGGATGCTGCTATATTTCATCTCCTTCCTCCTCATTGTCAGCTTCTTTGTCCTGAACATGTTCGTCGGCGTGGTGGTGGAGAACTTCCACAAGTGCCGGCAGCACCAGGAGGTGGAGGAGGCCAAGAGGCGCGAGGAGAAGCGTCAGCGGCGCATGGAAAAGAAGAGGAGAAGTAAGAGAGCAGGGGGGGGAAGACAAAGAGAGGGAGAGCAAAGAGGAGCCCTCTTTTTCTCTCCCTCTCCTGGGGGAGCATTTTGTTTTGATTTGGCTTGAATAGAAGGAATATGGAATAGGCCAAAAAGCTTGGAAGCAAACACAAAGTGAGTGAAAACAAAGGCGTTATTGTGACAGAGAAAAAACAATGAGCAGGATGAAAAATGATCGAACAAATAAGCACGACACAGAAACAATAAGTGTCACATTTGCTAATGTGTTCGGCAATAGGGAAATGTTGTTCTGTTGGATGTTAGTCCAGTTCGACCACTTTTTAAAATGGTTCAGCTGGTTTTTCCCCTGGAAGAAAAAAGGTGATATTTTGTACACTTGAATTAGCAACGAGAGTCTTTTGTTTTGATAAATAGTTATATATTTTATAGTCTGAAGGATTTATGATTATTGTCTGTCTCAAACCGTCTCAAACTTTAGGCATTAGTTTTTATCTTAACTCTAACATCAGACACAAATGCTACTTTAATTTGTTGACTGTTATTTGTTTCTACCAACAGAAGCACAGAAGCTGCCCTACTATTCCAGCTATGGCCAATTACGCCTGTGGATCCACACACTGTGCACAAGCCACTACCTGGACCTCATCATCACCTTCATCATCGCCATCAACGTCATCACCATGTCCTTAGAGCACTTCAATCAACCTCGTGTAAGAAGGAATTTTTAGCTTTGTGAGCCAGGTGTGTGTGTGTGTATTTGCTGCTTGGTGAGAGTGTACCTGTGTCAGTGGGCACCGGTCCAGTTGTGAATTTGTGTCTGCAAAATGAATGAGGGAAGCGCCTTTCAATGCTGTTTAAAGGCTTTCTATGTGATTTTTGACACTTAAATATAATATAAATCAAGTCTATCCTCTGAAAATAACTCTGAGTCATGACTGTCTACAATGGGTGTAACACCCGAGTCCCACTGTCTGTGATGTTTTCAGAGTTTTCAGAGTCCTATCTTCGGTTTGTTTACATCGCCAGGACGGCCGGCTGACTCCTCCCCTCGTGTATAAAAGTTGTTTAATTGAGGGACTAGAGAAAAGAAGAATAACATACTGTACTTAACTGTGTTTCTAGATCACGCTCATTTCAGGTAAATTTACATGCAGTGTGAAGATACGAGCATAATAAAGATCGCTAGCATTAGCATGCTAACACAACAATGCAGCGCAAGTTATTTTGGTTTCATGCTGGTGCTCAAGGGCGACATCTGCTGGATCAAGAAGATTGCATATAAAGCCTTTAAATAAGTAGTAAAAGATTTTCTAACTTAGCCATGACTTCCTCCAAAGCTCCTGCTCCCTTTATATCGTCAAAAGCAGACTCAATGAAAGTTATTTATGTCTGTCACATCTTTGGTGCAGTTTTTTTTTTCCTGCACTGGACTACTTTCATTCATTCTCCCAGAGAGCAGAACCTTCAAAACCACACAATGAAATCACGGACTGGTCCACCACCACCGTGAAGCTGTATTCAGGCTCTGCGGCCGTTTGTTGTGAGTGGCTCTAGTCCACACAAAGGGCTCTGTGATTGCTCGGCTGATTTTGATGGGAGCTGCAGTCTGAACGGTGGAGTGAGCTGTGCAGGTCAGGTATCTGTCCATTCATGGGTGATGAATGGGAGGTTCAAAGTCCCTGATCGTGTTTCTGTGAGGGAGAGAGAAATGATTATCCTTGAGATAAGATGCCCGTTTGACCTTTTAAAATAGAGCAAGATTCCTCAAACTGACCGAGCGTCGGATAAATAGCACAGGTCTTGGCCGGTGTTTGTCAGCTGTTGGTTGTGACATTTGGCAGCCTTCTGAGAAGCTACAACTCCATTTTTTTACAAATAAAAAAAAGGAGGAAACAGCAAAGTAAACTCCAGTCTCTGCGGTAACATGTAGCCAAACTGAATGCTGCTGAAGAACATTAAACCAATGCTTGCCTCTGGAATATTTGGATATTCTGCAAATGTAATTTCCCTTAAAAATATGTATGTAGAGACATAATGTATGCATGAATATTTGTGCTGCTGCTGTGAATGGGATTTTGCTCGGTGTTTGCCTCTGGCATGCTTGATTTTACTCTACAAACAACAGGAACACTTCCAGTTCTACATTTCCCCCTGCCAATGTGGCTGATACTCCATTGCGCACACACACACACACACACACACACACACACACACACACACACACACACACACATGCACACACATTCCACTTTTTTTACTCTCTCTTTCCAGTCCCTGGATCTCGCCCTGAAGTACTGCAACTATTTCTTCACCTCCACTTTCGTGCTGGAGTCAGTACTCAAACTCATTGCCTTCGGCTTTCGACGCTTCTTCAAGGAGAGGTACAGTGTGTGTTTTTTTTGTTTTTTTAACTTTTGTGTGTCGATACCAAAGACTGTATAAAGAATGGACAGCGGGATACCTCGCCTCAAGTGAAGCCAAAAGATTTATAGCTCTCCCTGCTTGCTGGCTGCACTATAGGTCATAAACCCGCCTACTCAGCATTTAAAGACAGGACGAGTCAAACCATAATATCAATATGTCAGGTACATTATTCTGAAACCTGGTTTCGTCATGATACATGGGTTATGTATTTTCAAGGTCGTCTTTTTTCGGGGAAGTTACTTTATAAACGCGATGATCGACAGCTCTTTCCTGCTGTGCTGTGTGCACAGGATGATCAGACGACAGCAGAAACAGCGAGAGGAAGCTTAACAAACATTAACAACAAGAGTCATTGAAGTTGCAAAATCACGAGTGTTTGCTTCACAAGAATCTGCTCCACTGTGGACTGTGCCCGCCTGAGGGATATTTTAAACGTTTAATCGGGAAGGTTAGTGCGTGGAAGCGGCGTCCCAGACGATCCCCACTGTGCAGACTGTGGTTGCAAATAAGCAATAAATCAGCACCTGTCATGGGGATATTCAGGCTTCATCCTGTTCAGCGTGTGGAGGATGAGGCACACTGTCCATTTCTATATACAGTCGATGGTTGACACAGTGATTGTGCATAACGGGTGGTTTCCATTTGCCTGCATGTTTAAATCTTTGTGCTTGTTTGTTGAAAACACAACACACAACAGCTTGTCATTGCAAACCTTCTTCGTCCACATTAAGACAGGATGCAGACGATCAGTCAGCTTTTCTTACGGCCTTTGAAGTGTCAAGCCTGAAAACGTTTTTTAGGGTAATACAGCTTTTTATTTCTGGGACACTGTCTATTAAACGTCACCAACAATGAAAAATGAAAAATGTACCCTATGTTTATGTCCAGTTAGCTAAGTCACTTATCTCATATTTGATATGAACGTTAAAGCATTTAAGTTAAAGGACTCTCGGCACATGCTTTAATCCCTTTCTTTGACGTATATTAAAAATAGTGCAACAATAAACTCTTATTTAGCTCAAAGTGTAATGGCTCTACACATCCGCGTCTTGCTTTGATCATTACAAACGCAATAAGGAATCACAGCTCTGATGATATAGAGGATTATAGAATATTTGAACCGGCTCTCAGGCGCTCTGTTATTAACTTGACTAATCCATAAAGTGGAACAAATAGGATCTGTTGACGAATATCACACAGGAATCCGTCCTGTCGACGACAACCTGCTGGAATTTGTTTCTGGTACAGTTTACCGTTTTGTTGTTGTTGCTCTCAGATTTCTTCGGTCAGCATCAAATCATTTATGTTATTTTATCTCCTGACATTATGTGAGTATAAACTATGATTCATGTACAGTTGAAGCTTTTCAAATTGATATGACTAACCCAAATCTTTCCCGAGATTCTTTCATTGCAAAGGATTAAAGGTGAAATGATTCTGTAGTTCTGATGAAGGAAAAAAAGAAACCAGAGTATCATTCCCAAATGTCTCTCTGAATTAGCTGTCTTACTCCAATGCACTGCTCTTACCTTTGGTTGACCTCCTTGAATAACACACCTCAGCCTCCGCTCCGCTTTACTCAAAGCCCCGGACTAATTGATTTGTCAGTCAGCACTGAGAGTGATGTCTTATTCTTTCCAGGAATATGTTGTTACTAATTAAAGTCAGAGAACGATGTGGGACCTCATATCACACCGATGGTACTTTAATGTCATTGGCCCAGTTTGAGAGGAGAGAGAGGGAAGAGGAGTGATAAAAAAGACGGGAAGCTGCACCGATCAGAGACAAAAAAAAAGGAGATAAAATGAGAACAAGAAGTGAGAGAATACATCACACGCGTATCAGCTGGCACTTTGTCTCTGTTTGTGTTGTGTCAGCAACAGCCGTGAGCAGTTATTGTGCAGAGTTTGATTTATAAGCTGGGTTCACTATCAGGCCAGCTTCAGAACTGGGTCAATGGAGGAGTGAGTAACACACAAACACACTGCCATATATACCACAATATACAATGAGTGTGCAGGTGTGTGTGTGTGTGTGTGTGCTCTGTTTATGTTGTGCAGTTTTTGATCAGGTTGTACGTTACATCCCTAACTCAAAACTAAAGCAAGGGTAAAGAATGTGGAGACACATTAAAGGATTTAAACTCAGGATGATTTCCACCCAAATCCTCCAAATGTAAATAATATACCAAGAAACCCAAAGGGACTGGAGTAGTGATGTAGTCAAGACCTCACTAACCTCACTAACCTCACTAACCGCAGACCCGAGACCAGAGTGCTCAGGGACCAAGACAGGACAAGGCAGGGCGAGACCAAGGCAAGACCAAGACATTTAGGGATCAAGACCGAGACAAGACCAAGACCAAGGAAGGGCGAGACCAAGACAAGACCAAGACCGAGCCAGGGTGAGACCGAGACAAGACCAAGACATTTAGGGATCAAGACCAAGACAAGACCAAGACATTTAGGGATCAAGACCAAGACCAAGGCAGGACGAGACCGAGACAAGACCAAGACATTTAGGGATCAAGACCGAGACAAGACCAAGACCGAGCCAGGGAGAGACCGAGACAAGACCAAGACCGAGCCAGGGCGAGACCAAGACAAGTCTCGAGACCGATTTGGAGTACTACAAGACTAGACTGGAGACCTTGGCCACAAAAAATGGGAAGGCATGAAGCGGCTTCGTGATGGAGCGACATCCTCAGGCTCCCCCTGAACCCCCTAAAAACTAAACCAACAGCCTGAAAACTGAACTGCAGGTTATCTCCAGGTGCACACACACACACACACACACACACACACACACACACACACACACACACCTGTTTAAAGGGATAAAGGGATTTATCATTTATAATGCTGCCCAGAGTGTGTTCCAGCCTCTCTCCTCTACCTGCTCCTCTAAATCCCCCTCCTCACCGAGTGCACATTCTTAAAGGGCTGTAGGGCGGATGCACCGCTGCTTTCCACTATGAAGAGGTGGGTAAGACCTGAATTAAAAACGTGACAAAGGGAAGTAGAAGCACACTCCTCTGGGCCCTGAACAGAGGGAAACATAATCATGTGCATGATGATAATGAGTCAGCGGAGGCGGTTGATACACTGTTGTCACTGGAATTTCAAATGAGAGAGTTTGGCAAGCGTGACAAATGAAATGTGGGTGCCAAGTGTTTCAGCACTCTGGGTGCTTTGCGGAGTGAATCTCAGATCAGGATGTGCACCTGATTTACCATCCACAATAAAAAAACTCACAGTTTTAAGACCACTCAGATTATTTCACAAAGATGTATATTCACTGACGGCGCTCCAGAACGTTAGAAGGACTGCGTTATCTTCAGGAGCAGTTACACCAGGCAGTAAAGATAAACATCCCAGGATGTCTGCAAAGGAGGAACATTAGTATTTGTTCACAAAAGCTGTATTTAAGTTTGATGTCATAACGACAAAGCGATGGAGGCTTTAAGTGCTTTGATTCGCTACCAGATTCTTCAGATTTAGCAACATCTGTTTCCCATCTGTCCTCAGGCCTTATAGAAAGAGAAGTCTAACGGGCGTTTTGCTCTGCAGGATGGATGCATGAGGGGCTATCAGGCCGAGGAACTGTAACAGGGATGGGCAACTTTTATTACCCAGAAGGCCACATTAACTTTATTCTCACTGCAGGAGGGACACAGGTTTCTTATAATTTGATAAAATATAGCTTTCATCAAAATGCTTTACACCAGCGTCCATATTTTTAAACTCAAATGCAACTAGCAATGCTTCATTCCTTGTGTTGAACACAACATTAAAGCCAATTTAAGTGTTTTACAGGAACAGCAGATTATATTTGATCATTTCTTGCAAAGAATAAAAAACAATGAAGAAGCAGCAGAATGGATTTGGAGTTGGAAAATCTTTTCTGTCCCCGAGTGGGGCAATTTTGGTTTGCAACAGAGGGCCATCCATACAGGCAGTACATCCTAAAAACAGAACCAAGACAGAAATACAAACACATAGAAACAGCTGAGTACAGCACATAGTAAAAGTGTACAGGCAACAATACCTACAGCTTATTTAAAAAACCCTTCTGCTGATGCTGTTAGCTTTAGCCCTCTTAACACAAGTGAACCTCCTCCCTGTTAGCAGAAGTCTAAACTCTGCATGCAGGGGGTGCAGGGGGTCTTCCAAGATGGCCTTTGCCCTCTGAGTGGCTCTTATATGGCCAAGATCATTCAAGTGAAGGCCGACCATCTTTCGGCAAATTTCCCAGCCTGTTTTTGTTGACGATGCTGAAAACAGCAGATCATCACAAAAGGTTAAAATGGACTCAATAGAAGATGTTAGAAGTTAGACGTGGGTCTGTTTTTACACTGTGCAGACGCTACAATGTGTCTTATTTATTCAGATGTTCTTATTTGAAATGCAGCATTTGGTTTAACCTGTTGACAAGTTTTGGTTTTGACAAGAGGAATTTTCCGGCACAACGTCACCAAATTATCAAGGGGTATGAAGAGAGAAAGGCTAGAGGAGGTGAAAAAGTATGAAGATAAACTTTATTAACTAAATGGATTTGATTTATTATCAGACAGAATATAAATATATACCAGTAATTCATGATTAATATTGAGACAGTGTTTGTGTTCAAATACATTTGGTATTTATGTGTAGTGTTGTATGGGCAGCTCAAGTTGGAATCCTTCATATCAGACGTTTTCAAGTTTTCTTACAAATCACTGATGTATGACGTTGATCCGCAGGCTGCATTTAGTGAGGAGTGGGGCCTTGTGTGGCCCCCGGGTCACCTGTTGTCCACCCCTGAACTGAAGCATCAGTGGTAGGAATGTGTAGATCTGAAAGAAGAGTGATATATAACTCCTTATATTAACAGATATAAAGACAGTAAAGAGAGTAATACTTAGTAACAACAAGTCAAAAGATTTATTTTACAGCTAAGACTTCATTTCATCTTTACATGTTTGCCTGCATGTCGCTACATTCATGTGTGTATTTGCATCCTGCGTCTGTTTGTGTTTGTGTGTGGTGCGATACCTTTATTTACCTTCCCTCTTCACACGAGTGTGTGTGTGTCTGTGTGTGTGTGTGTGTGTGTGTGTGTGTGTGTGTGCCAGGTGGAACCAGTTGGACCTGGCCATTGTGCTTCTGTCAGTGATGGGCATCACCCTGGAGGAGATCGAGATCAGTTCTGCTCTGCCCATCAACCCCACAATCATCAGGATCATGAGAGTGCTGAGGATAGCCCGAGGTACGCACACACACACACACACACACACACACACACACACGCACACACACACTAACACACACACACACACACACACACACACACACACACACACACACACACACACACACACACACACACACACACACTCACTCTAAGTTCCATTTCTACAGGTCAGATAGTGTAACACAGCAGCTAATGTGTACAACGGCTTATTTTGTGTTGCACATGCATGTGTGTGTGTGTGTGTGTGTGTGTGTGTGTGTGTGTGTGTGTGTGTGTGTGTGTGTGTGTGTTTCTTTCTTTTTTAGGGTTTAAATTAGGAACTGACCTTTCCACAGTTTAATGTTTCCCATTTAGTCTGTAATTGAACCTGAGAGATTTTCCCCTAAATGTCCACCCTTAACATCTCTCTCTCTCTCTCTCTCTCACCCACACACACTTACACACACAGTGCTGAAGCTGCTGAAGATGGCGACAGGAATGAGAGCCCTTTTGGATACGGTGGTTCAAGCCCTGCCTCAGGTACAACACACACACACACACACTCTCTCTCTCTCTCTCTCTCTTTTCCCACACAGTGAAACACTTCACTCACCTGGAGAGAGTCGGCCTCTCTCTCTCTCTCTCTCTCTCGCTCTCTGTTGGCCTGAAGGGAACTCTTAATAGATGAGTCATTAATGCCACACACTGGTAGTTTGGCACAAACAGGTGCACACACACACACACACACACACACACAGGCGTTGTCTTGTTTTCACTTTCAGCACCACGGAGAGCACCCAGTCTCCCACTGCGACCACAGTGTGCTAGAAACAGTGGGGGATTCTAAATCCAGCCCATTGTTCATTTGGTGGTGAATGTCGACAGACTCAGACAGTTTCCAGACCGTCTTTATGTCAATATCATCCCAGTGCACTGAAGGTTCATCTCGTAAGGAACTGTATCTCTGCAAACCCCCTCCCCTGCCTGATTTAGGGCGTACTGCAGCACCTCTACTTCCCGTCACTTCAAATCCCTGCACAAACAACAACAATTGAATCATTATCTGGAGCCAGCAGTGAGTTAGCTTAGCTTAACATTAAGACAGGAACGAGGTGGATCACAGCCAGCCAAGCTCTGTGCTATAAAAGTACTATAAAAACACAACGTGCATATACTGACCTGAGCAAAATTAGGACAACTGGTACGACCCAGCTCGGGGAAGAAACTGAAAGAAATTGATTTGGTCAAAGCAAAAGTTATTTATTAAATAAGAAGTAAAAAACAGAAAGGTGAGACAAGGTGTAACTGAAAGGACCTATGGAGGCATTTTGAATCAATAAAAAACAAAAGTACACTTAAAATCCTGTTTCTTTTTTTATCAACATTTTTTTTTTTTTACAGATACAAATATGGTACATAGGACAGTCATACCATGAAATCAAATATAGGCCTGCACTCCACCTTTGTGGTGTCCAACTTGGTTTGAGTGCACCGTTTGGAAAAACAAAGTTCCGCGCTCTAAAGCACATATGCAGCAGACGCCCATCCACACAAACACACACGCACCTCTATACACAGCAATCAAAATGACAAGGAGTTTGAGATAAAGAAGGATCAGCGGTGTGAGGCACAGGCAGAACAGGCCGATGGAAAGGAGAAATATATACATATACGCATAAGACAAAAAAATATATAAAGGGATCACATTACATCAAAGGAAAAAGAAAAAAAAAAGTAAAAGCCGTAAAACCGTATTTCTTAAAGGTGAAACATGGAAATCAAACCTGACCAACCAAACTGAGCAACAGGTGAAACATCATCCCTCACCCAGTTTAAATCACAGAAATGACCCTAAAGGGACTTTGAGTAAGTCGGGTCCTTAAACACAACGAATCAGGTCCTTATAACTCCTGCCAAAAAGAAGAGACAGGTTAGTCCATGTAAGCAGACAGGCCGGCGGTGTGAGTTGACCATCAACAGTACGACGAAGCGTATAGCAGGAAGCAGGTGGCGTGGCGAGAGCAGCAGAGGTGAGGGAGAACAGATTCCTTGTCTTTCTTTTCTATTGATCCCCCTCTCATTAACACTAAGCCCTCTGCTCTATCCCAAGGGCACCAGGGGAGGTAATTAAAACCTGGGCTAATTAAACAGTTCCAGGAGGTCTAACTCTGTGTGTGTGTGTGTGTGTGTGTGTGTGTGTGTGTGTGTGCTCACTGCTGAAAGCGTTGGATTGAAAGCGTTACACCTGGCGAGACAATAACTTGAGGTGATATTATACGTTATTTCCCCCCTTCAAAATAAAATGGCCGCCTCTCTTTTCTTTATAGGATGTTGAGATCTGTATCGACATTTTAACAAAGGCATCATGATGGAAATGAACAATGAACCGAGGACACCGCCAGGTGTAGCTTGAACGATGGTTCCCGGTTTAAACCCGATGAGATTGCAGTTTACACACTTAATCGGCTGTGAGAGTAAGGAGATGTATAATTCTGGATCTGTGCACACTTGCATTAAAACGCGTGAGCAGGCTTTAGAGCTCATATACATTTAAAGAGAGAAATTCATTTTCATAGCTCGTCCTGCTGCGTTTTCACAACGACGCAGCGAGACAAAGTCATTGCGCCAACGAGCTTCCTCCATTACGCCGTCCTCCCCGACTGACACAGAATGGGTGCAACATGCCGCTCACTATCACTAATAGCCTCTATGATGTCGGTACTAAAGGCCAGCCAGTTGTTTAATCTCTTCTCTGGGAGTGACTGAGAAACCTCCTGAATGTTATTCAGCAGATGTGGACACTGCATGGATGCCACTTTCTCATGCTCAGGCTTCAGAGCTTCCCCCACTGGAGGTATCTGCTTTTAGCTTTTAAAAAAAAGGAAGGCATGATGTGGGTTTTTTTTTTTTTTTTTTTAATTGAATCATCGTAACAAGAAAGGAGAACAACATCTTTAGACAAAATTTTCTGCAGCAACGAGCTCAAACAAATAATAACTCTCATGCCGCTTTTTTAAATCTGCAAAGAATACAAAATCATTTCCCCGCTTATTAGATTTGCATCTCTCAAAAGTGCATTTACCCTCATCCTAAATCTCCACAAAGACACAGGCCATAATGAAGCACAGATTGTTAAGTACACCGGGCCACATCGCTCGCACTACGAGGTGCACTTGATGCAAACCCCCAAGACACTCGCGTGCAGAATTATTGCAGCAGTCCGTATGAAAGCTTCTACGGCAATTACCTCCATTAACTTCAATCTAAAGAGACCATTAAAGGCTTTGCTAGATGTAATGAGGCGCATTTATCTACATTAAGTGAACTTTGATATTCCATATTGCCAGCCCTGCTAAACACTTTAATTGCTTTATGTACATTCAGATATTTTCTACCTGTTTTTACGACCTCCTGTTGCTCTTTCTTTTCTTTTTTCTTTTCAATTCTTTATAAAGAGGATCGTTGAGAACAATTTACAGACAATTAGCCATGCAGTTACAGAAGGTGTAAAGGGTCCACAGTGAAAGTCTGCAACAAACATCTAGATAATCTTGAAACCCTTTTCCTCCTTAACATCCTCGATTTTTTTCTTTCCTGTTGCTCTTTCATTCGGGGTAGAGATGACCTCTTAAACGTCAGAGAATCATAGTGAACCATTTGTCTTAAAGCCTTTCGCTGCATTCAAATGTAAAGAAATGGAATACTGTTATTTGTTTTTTCTTTTTTGCTAACCCAGGAGTTGTTATTGTGCTGGATTTCAAAGCGGAGAAAAAGAACAAAATCAAACATATTGAAATCCTGAGAATAAAAGAAGTATTTCTTATGGATGCATTTATTTTTTGCTCAAGATGCTTTGTTCTGAAATCTAATTAAAGTCCAATCCTGCGGTACTTTAAATTCAATCCCTTTCACAAGTTGTTTGACTCGGCACCTTCTTTTTACAGAGAGCTTTTTCTCCAAACTAATAGGCACTAATAAGGAAACATTCAGGATTATCTTTTGACAGCGAGGCGTTATTATAGCCAGCCTGAAGCTGCCAAGAAGCCTCTGGGACAAATGTCTCTAAATCCTCTCTTTATAAACTCTGTGTGCGTGTTTTAAGAACAATTTCTGATATCGTCATCATATATTTTTTTGTGTATCAAATATTTAGTGTCTTCTCTCCTGGCGAGGGGTCTGCTCAATCATCTAAACATCTGTTTTTATTATTTATCATTTTACTTACGTTTCCTCCATAGACTCTATAAACCAGTGGTTCTCAACTGGTGGGTCTCTTATCCTTTATCAAATCAAAAAAATGGATGAGTTATCGTCTTATGTGTGCCAATAGAGAGATGAACTTTTAAGACCAAAATCTTCTTTGTCAGCAGGCTGTAGGAAGACGAAGAAGAGGCTGTATACATTATTTCTACTGTATGTGTGACTTCTGGGCTTTTTGCAGATAGCCTCAAGTGGACACTCAAGGAACTGCAGTTTTTTTATACTTCAGACTTGTGTACCACAAAGACTTGTATCAATCAGTGCACTTCTAGTGATGAAAGATAAAACAAAAAACTCAAAGTACTTGGTCTCTTTTGATTCTCTGTTTGTTTTTTAAAAGATGTTCCCGCTTGTTTCCCTCACTCAGATCAACGTGGTGTTGTGATCAGAGTAGATATAAGACCGGCCTGTGTGCAGCTCTAATGGGATTACATTTAAATACCTAAAGGGTTTTCAACATCGTTACCACCATTACCATTTAGTTTGGCACAGAAAGGCTGCTTTGTGGTGGAACTGAGCCAAATCCCAAAATCCCAAAGTCAGAAATACTAGGAACAAGTTAGAGTCCTAGCTGACATTTTAAAAGCATTTTGTTTTCATGCTGTTTTAAAAACAATGTGCACCGTGCATTTTCAACTTCACGTCCATTTGTGAATTTAAATAATAAAAACAAAAGTTGAGGACATTCTTCTCCCTGATTCAAGCCAACTATTTTAATGTGACTGACTTGTATAAGATTTATCACAGCTCCCAGGGTCTGCAGATGTGAACCAGCTCGAAGCTAACTCTGGTACAATGAATCAAATGGCAACATTTATGATGAATAGTGTACAAGGTCCCTGTACATATAAATAATAAAATCCATCTGCAATGTTCATCTGCATCACTTTTTGTTGATTTGCTTCCAGATTAAAGGAGTGTTAGTGCTTTCCTTTGACACATAGCCTGTGTGTTGCAGGTGGGTAACCTGGGCCTGCTCTTCATGCTGCTGTTTTTCATCTACGCCGCCTTAGGAGTAGAGCTTTTCGGAGAACTTGGTGAGTTTGTGCTACTTCTTTGAGAAACTGTTTGTGGTACAGAATATGAGCAGATAGGTATGTTGTCAATGTTTGCCTATAGAGATCAGGTACAGACAGTATGCTCTTTCACTAGTTTGAGTCATCCTTTAATTGTATTGCATGACGATGCAGAAATGTTGATCTAGTCCTCGTTGAAGAGCGACTTCTCCACAGATTCTTACCGTTTAAGTTTAAAGTCTTTATATGTGATTTTTCACACTTAAATGTAATATAAATCAAGTATATCCTCTGAAAATAACTCTGTGAGTCATGACTGTCTACAATGGGTGTAACACCCGAGTCCC
This sequence comes from Labrus mixtus, assembly GCF_963584025.1. NCBI lineage: Eukaryota > Metazoa > Chordata > Actinopteri > Labriformes > Labridae > Labrus > Labrus mixtus. The sequence continues at coordinate 7,931,179 of NC_083631.1, read as the reverse complement.
ACTGTCTGTGATGTTTTCAGAGTCCTATCTTCACTTTGTTTACATCGCCGGGACGGCCGGCTGACTCCTCCCCTCGTGTATAAAAGTTGTTTAATTGAGGGACTAGAGAAAAGAAGAATAACATACTGTACTCACTGCTTAACTGTGTTTCTAGATCACGCTCATTTCAGGTAAATTTACATGCAGTGTGACGATACGAGCATAATAAAGATCGCTAGCATTAGCATGCTAGCACAACAATGCACCGCAAGTTGTTTTGGTTTCATGCTGGTGCTCAAGGGCGACATCTGCTGGATGAAAAAATCACATATAAAGCCTTTAAGGTGATTATATACACATGGATGTTTTCTTGCCATCATAGTCGACTCAGCACGAGTACATAAATGCAAAAAGGACACACGCACATATTAATGAAATCGCCTTATTTCCCGCTTCATGCTTTATTCCTTTTTATCAGTTCTCTCCTGCAGTCAGACGACCGTTAGGGACTCAGCCCACGCTAGCATTCTGAAACATAAGTACTGTCCTAAAATATCCGCATTGAAGTCGGGAGATATATCTTACAAACTGTCACATCTCCCCTGTGTGCTGCTGCTGCAGCCACTGGCAGCATTGCTCACTATTGGAGCTTTGCAGGAGAGAGGATTAGTGGAGAAAGCAAGTGTCTTTTTTCTCGAGGCTATTCCAGAGATTATCTTGGGATATAAACTCAAAAAGACAAATAGTGTTTGGTCACACTGCTGCTGATTTAAAAAACAGACAGTGTCTATACTGTGTTGCCTTGTTTGGACAGTCATCCAGCTTAGGAACATAAAATGATGCAGGCTGTTTTTTTGTTTTTTTTTGGGTAGTAATGACATGAAGTGTTCAAATTCACAAGTCTCTTTCTCTATTGTTATCCCTGCTTCCTCCCCTGTTCCATTTCTTCTTCTTGTCTGTCTATCCTCTCATCTCCTTTTTATCTGTGACCTGATAACTTCTTTTCCCTCCTCCATCCACCCTCCCATACTCCATATTCTCATTCCTCAGTTTGCAATGCAGACTACCCATGTGAGGGTATGAGTCGTCACGCTACTTTTGAAAACTTTGGCATGGCCTTCCTTACTTTGTTTCAAGTCTCCACGGGCGACAACTGGAATGGCATTATGAAGGTACGGAGTTTTAATTGAAAAAGCATTAACTCTACTCTAGTCATGCTTACTAGCGATAAAAGGAAATGCGCGTGCTCAGCATTGGCAGCATAGATTTTTTCTACTGATGGGGAAGGGAGGGACTATGCCTCATTGCGCACACACACACACACACACACACACAAAGAACCAATTTCCCCTGAACACACATCAGCAGCTATCCCCACTCCTCCGCACACCTAGGCTGCGAGGGGAAAAAGAGATTATACTGGAGCTTGTCGGGTGTGGACCATTAAACACACACTGGATACAGGCTCGTAGCGGGGCCATGAAGTAAACCAGCGGGCCACAGATGCTACCTCGCAGAGTAAATCTCAACGTCAAATTACTACCTGGGCTGTGAGAGAGGTAGATCAGACTCGCTTTAGTACGAGGCAGGTGAGGCGGTGTGGTAATTAGTCGCATAGCGGCGGTACAGCAGGCAAGAGAGGACAGAACGAGGGCGAGGCAGATAGGTGAGAGGGCGGTGGGAGGAAAAAGGAGGCACCGGTGAAATGTCATAAACGGGAGGATAAGAGAATCGGGAGGAGGTTAAAAAAAACTGAACCCGGGATTATGCTTTCTTCCCCTCCAGAGAGAGAAGTGATAACGGAGGGAGAGAGAGCTGCATGAGAGAGAGTGAAAAAAATGAGATGTGGAAAAAAAAATCTAAAAGAGAAATTAGATCGAGAAGGCGTGAAGTCAGAAAAACTGGATGTGTGAAGAAGAGCTGTGTGTAAATGTCAAATTAGATAGAAAAGACCAGCTCGCAGGGCTGTAAGTGTTATGTGAGGTCACAGCCTGGGTGAGAAATGTGTACTTCCTCCAGAAAAAAACACTTGTCACTTTGGTTCTGCTCCGGCTGAACTCCACCGTGTGCCTTGTTCACCGGAGAGAAAAACGCTCCTCGTGTTGTTTTTGCATGGAAGGAAACATAATGAAGAGAATGATAATTATATGAGCTGTCATGAATACAAAGAGCCTTGTTAACTTCAGCTAGATGCATTTTTTTTATCACCTAAAATATACTTTTTCTGCTTGTTAGCTCTCTGAAGCTGACTCTCACTTCAACAATGAATGAATGTTACAACTCTAAAAAACAGATTTAGTTGCTTAGCAGCTGTGTAATGTTTCATTATGTTTTAGGAAAAACTGTAATTTTGTGAATGCTTTCAAACACTGCTCTCCATCCTCCCTCTTTTTCTCCTCCTCTGCCTCCGCGACACCAGGACACATTGCGGGAGTGTCCACCTGACCACGGCACAAACGTGGACTACGCCTGCAATCCGAGCCTTCAGTTTATCTCGCCCATGTACTTTGTCTCCTTCGTGCTCACCGCCCAGTTTGTGCTCATCAATGTGGTGGTGGCCGTGCTGATGAAGCACCTGGACGACTC